>NC_143223.1:4705327-5008357 GCF_030267445.1 Bombyx mandarina
GCTATTATTTTAATAGTGGATTGTTTTACGCTTTAGAATGCTAGGTGCTCATCATCAGAAATAGGTAGAATGGGGCGTGCAGGGTAAGCATACATACTTAATTTTGTAAAAAAAAAGCTGGTGCTCGTCAGAACCCTAAAGTCGGTAGGTAATGATAATTTATTTTGAATTTTCAACCTTATCGTGCACAACGACGGTTGTGTTTACATTATTGTAAAGTGGTTTTTCTCTGATAAAAATAGCACATCTTATTAAATTTTATTCCATATTATTGAATTTTACATTTTACTTATTAAATTTTATTACATATTATTACATTTTCTAAAATTAATTATATTAAAAAAAAGGGAATTTATTTGTTTATTCCCGCTTCTCAGAAAAACCGATTGACTAGAAACTTTGTACAGTTTGTAAAGCAGCAGTACACAACGCTGCTATATTTAATTATCTGAAAATAATTACAATACATTTTGAACAATAATACGTTCACTAATATAATATTTCATAAAATTGCGTTGTCGCTTCCAACACCCAAAAGAACTATGAAAAAATCTTGAAGTGTATTCCAAAAATTCGAGTGTGAATATGTGTGTTACTATGTGTCTACGATCGTGGTAGTTCGAGTGGTATTTATATCTGTATAACTATGTGATTAACATAATTTCGATAAAAGCAACATCAGAGTCTTGGTGATACTTGGAACATGCAGAGCAAACGTGCGCGCAAGTCCGCGGGGCGTGGGTTGCTGACGGGGGTATAGGGAGACCCAGTGAAACGGTGCCTGCCGCCGCCCGCCGGTCAGTAGGGGACCTGAACCTGGGTGTCACAACTAAACTCCGCCCCAGGAAGCTGTCCCGCCAACCGGTGCAAAATCCTGTCATGCGGTCGTCGTGCCGGAGTCGGAGACCGGAGTGGGTCCCGGCGATCGTATGCAGGGTGGACTGGGGGCCCTTCCATGCCCTGCGTCAGCTTCTCGCGCAACCCCGGATCGAGTGTTCATTGTGCCCTGCGCTTTATTCAGGTATTGCCTTGATCTCACCTCTAGCATCCTATCTCTCCAAATCCTTACTCTCCAACTAAAATTATCATGAAAGTCGACAAAAGAAAAAGAGTTTTTTCGGCGGATCCCCATTCCACGTTTAATGTGGATTTCAGCAATGTCAGGGGCCTACACAGTAACCTTGACGCCGTACATCACCACCTTGAGACGGCGCAGCCTGCCCTCTTTTTCCTGACTGAGACGCAGATATCTGCCCCGGACGATACGTCGTACCTCGGATACCCCGGCTACGCATTGGAGCACACCTTCCTGCGTAAAGCCGGGGTGTGCGTGTTTATCCGGGAGGATGTCTGCTGTCGTCGGCTTCGGGGCCTCGAGCAACGGGACCTGTCCCTCTTGTGGCTACGCGTGGACTATGGGGGCTGTACCAGAGTCTACGCTTGCCTGTACAGGTCTCACAGCAGTGATGCGGGGTCAGCTCTGTTTGAGCATGTACAAGAGGGGACTGACCGCGTGCTTGAGCAGTACCCATCTGCGGAGGTGGTGGTCCTTGGTGACTTTAACGCTCATCACCAGGAGTGGTTGGGGTCCAGAACCACTGACCTCCCGGGTCGGGCTGCCTACGATTTCGCCTTGTCCTACGGCCTCTCACAACTGGTGACACAGCCCACCCGTGTCCCAGACATTGAGGGGCACGAGCCTTCTTTGTTGGACCTTCTGCTGACCACTCACCCAGCTGGATACAGTGTGGTGGTCGACGCTCCACTTGGATCGTCTGATCACTGCCTTATCCGTGCTGCCATACCACTCTCTCGTCCTAGTCGTCGAACGACGACCGGGTTTCGAAGAGTTTGGCGGTACAGGTCAGCAGACTGGGATGGATTGCGTGAATTTTACGCATCCTACCCATGGGGGCGGCTCTGCTTTTCCTCCGATGATCCTGACGTCTGTGCGGACCGACTTAAAGACGTGGTGCTTCAGGGAATGGAATTATTCATTCCTTCTTCTGAGGTGCCCGTTGGGGGTCGCAGCAAACCCTGGTATAATAAAGCCAGTAGGGATGCTGCACGCCTCAAGCGGTCTGCATACGTCGCATTTAATGTTGCTAGGAGATGCCGGGATCCTGATATCTCGGAGAAAAGGCGGAAATTTAACGCCGCCTCTAGGTCCTATAAGAGGGCTATTGCCAAGGCGAAGTCGGAGCACGTTGCCAGAATTGGCGAGCGACTGAATAGCTATCCCTCTGGGAGCCGTGCTTTCTGGTCGCTAGCTAAGGCTGCAGAAGGTAACTTCTGCAGGTCTAGCCTTCCACCACTGCGTAAGTCCAATGACAGTCTGGCTCATAGTGCGAAGGAGAAGGCTGACCTTCTGGTCAAGCTCTTTGCTTCATGCTCGACTTTGGATGACGGAGGAGCCACGCCGCCCAACATCTCCCGGTGTGACAGCTCCATGCCTGAGATTCGCATCACACAGCGTGCGGTCAGGCAGGAGCTTCGGCTTCTTGATGTTCATAAGTCGAGTGGGCCAGATTGCATCCCCGCAGTGGTTCTAAAAACATGCGCCCCTGAATTGACACCCGCGCTAACGCGTCTATATCGCCTCTCGTACAATACCAACAGGGTTCCGTCTTCATGGAAGACTGCTCATGTCCACCCTATCCCCAAGAAGGGTGACCGGTCGGACCCCTCGAATTACAGACCTATCGCGATAACTTCCTTGCTTTCCAAGGTGATGGAGCGAATCATTAACATCCAACTTCTTAAGTATCTTGAGGATCGCCAGCTGATCAGTGACCGGCAGTACGGTTTCCGTCATGGTCGCTCAGCTGGCGATCTTCTTGTATACCTCACACATAAATGGGCTGAAGCCTTGGAAAGCAAGGGCGAGGCTCTCGCTGTGAGCCTTGACATCGCGAAGGCCTTCGACAGGGTCTGGCATAGGGCACTTCTATCGAAGCTTCCAGCATACGGGATCCCTGAGGGACTCTGCAAGTGGATCGCTAGCTTTTTGGATGGGCGGAGCATCGCAGTTGTCGTCGACGGCTGCTGCTCCGATACCATGACCATCAACGCTGGTGTTCCACAAGGTTCGGTGCTCTCCCCCACGCTTTTCATACTGCATATCAATGACATGCTATCTATTGATGGCATGCATTGCTATGCGGATGACAGCACGGGGGATGCGCGATATATCGGCCATCAGAGTCTCTCTCGAAGCGTTGTACACGAGAGGCGATTAAAACTTGTGTCTGAAGTGGAGAACTCTCTGGGGCGGGTCTCCAAGTGGGGTGAACTGAATTCAGTTCAGTTCAACCCATTGAAGACACAGGTTTGCGCGTTCACTGCGAAGAAGGACCCTTTTGTCATGGCGCCGGAATTTCAAGGAGTATCCCTGCAGCTTTCCGCGAGTATCGGGATTCTGGGGGTCGATATTTCGAGCGATGTCCAGTTTCGGAGTCATTTGGAAGGTAAAGCCAAATTGGCCTCTAAAATGTTGGGAGTTCTCAACAGAGCGAAGCGGTATTTCACGCCTGGACAGAGACTTGCGCTTTATAAAGCGCAGGTCCGACCTCGCGTGGAGTACTGCTCTCACCTCTGGGCCGGGGCTCCCAAATACCAGCTACTTCCATTTGACTCCATACAGAAACGGGCTGTTCGGATGGTCGATAGTCCTGCTCTCGCGGATCGCTTGGAACCTCTGGGTCTACGGAGGGACTTCGGTTCTCTCTGTGTTTTATACCGCATGGTCCATGGGGAATGCTCTGAGGAATTATTCGAGATGATTCCCTCATCTCCTTTTTATCATCGCACCTCCCGCCATCGGAGCAAAGTTCATCCATATTATCTGGAACCGCTGCGTTCATCGACAGTGCGTTTCCAAAGATCTTTTTTGCCACGTACCATCCGGCTTTGGAATGAACTCCCCTCCACGGTGTTTTCCGAGCGCTATGACATGTCCTTCTTCAAACGAGGCTTGCGGAGAGTTCTTTATGGTAGGCAGCGGCTTGGCTCTGCCCCTGGCATTGCTGACGTCCATGAGCGACGGTGACCACTCACCATCAGGTGGGCCGTATGCTCGTCTGCCTACAAAGGCAATAAAAAAAAAAAAAAAAAAAAAAAAAAAAAAAGATATCAGAAAAATAGAGTTGCCATAATATGAAACATTAAGAATTTATATGTTTTTACTTAAGATTACAAATCTTCACTAGTGGTAGGACCACTTGTGAGTCCGCACGGGTAGGCACCACCGCCCTGCCTATTTCTGCCGTGAAGCAGTAATGCGTTTCGGTTTGAAGGGTGGGGCAGCCGTTGTAACTATACTGAGACCTTAGAACTTATGTGATTAATATCTCAAGGTGGGTAGCGCATTTACGTTGTAGATGTCTATGGGCTCCAGTAACCACTTAAAACCAGGTAGGCTGTGAGCTCGTCCACTCATCAAAGCATTTTTTATTTATTAAAGATATGAAGAAATAGTCCTCTATTCTAATTAAGTCCCTCGATCCTACATCTACTTTAAATAAATCAAAGAATTTTAATTTAGGTTAAATTTTAAATCAATTCTTGATAATAATAAAACATGCATTTTTCTTATCTGACCATATTCGAGACTTTGTGGCCATTTAACAGTTAGTCTTTTGCAATTCTACTAAGATTGTAAATGTGTAATCAGTAACCGTGTACACGTAATATTGTTGTGTTAATGTAATGTAATGTAAATCATAATCATGATATTGTAATGTATGTAAATCAGCGGTCCTTATAATGTTCTGGTTCGGGATTGCATTCCTGAATTTAGTCTAAGACTTGTTATAAGTTTTAAAGCACGCGAATAGCGCTCGTCTTTTCCTTCATCGTAAATTTTCATGTTTCTTTCATGATAAACATTTTCAGTTTAATATTTTAACGTTATCACTTCGAACTAAATACATAGGACTTAAAATACTCTTTACATACCTATTTTACATGTCGATACTGAGCTCTTGCCTATTCCTTAAAATGACTGGTAGTCCTAGTACCTAATCGTAGGCTCGTATGATACCCTATCCCAGCAATTACGCAAATTAAAATTTATGTGGGTTTGGATTAGGATATGGGTTTGGATTATGTTATTTGGATTTTATTACACTATGTTATACGTTAACCGTGGAAATCATTAGTGAACATGTAATTGATACGTATTTTATTCGATACATTGGGAAACATATAATTCAGAAGAAAAATTAGTACGGTGGTAGCTTCTAGTGCAATTTGAATGATAACGGTTTGACACCAGTAACTGTAGCACGGGCGACTTAACCTGTTGGTGTAAGCTCCGACAGACACTTTACACCATATGGGCCGTGACCACAATCACCCATCGAAGCATTAAAAAATAATAAAAAATTATGCGCCAGCAAATTGGTGCGCGTGAAAGAAGTAAAACTTCTTTTGCGATGTGTAGTATTGTGGTTTTCTTCATCCATAAATCAAATTTCTCTTATAATAGGGAAATCTCTGTATTTTCTTCTTCCTAGTCGTACACTCTTGACAGAGTGGTCATGGTCATGCATCAGTCGGATCCTGGTATACCAATGCTCTCGGGATGCGACGCCATGTGGCACGGTGTTTCGCAGAGTGAGAGGAATCATTTATGTTGGAGTGAGTCACAGATTTTATGAGGTCGGTCCATCGTGTTGGAGATCGTCCGTGAGATCTTTTACCCTCGACTTTCCCTTGCTCTGTATTAACGCGGTTAAAGAAGTTTCACTTCAATAATAATTTTTGTTGACGGCAGACTGTCCGCCTAGAATTGCACCACCACATTTTTTTTTTTTTTTTTTTTTTTTTTTTTTTTTTTCCTTATAGGTGTCGTAAGCCCCCATTTCTTCCCTTATAGGTGTCGTAAAATTTGGGACATAGGAAAAAAAAGTAATCATAATTAATCATTATTGGTTTTTAATTTACGATTTTATTCGTCGTAAGGTCGTTTGTGAATCCGGATTGGACTAGTGAAGGACATTTTACGGCCACGGATGTTAGGAATTTTACTACACTTTCAGTTTTTTTAATGCGTGTAATCAATAAAAATGAAACTAAACATAAATAATGATTTCTATTGCTACATTGAAAAAAAAACGTTAAAAAAATGGAATATTAAGTAAAATTTAATTTATTTATTTTAAATTATTATTACTTAGTAATAAAGTTAGTATTATTTAAAAAAATATCAATTTCAAGTTTAATAAAATTCTCATTCCTATAATATAGTCATAATTGACGGCATAAAGAGTATTTTACATAAACTTTATGTAAACATTTTAGGACGTTATATCACATTCATAAAACATTTTATAGTCGGGGTAAATGTTCCGGACTTTAATAAAGTGTGAAAATATGAAGTTTATTACGCGAAGGCTGTCCCTAATAGAATGTTCTAGATTTTACAACAAGGTTTCAGGATGCCAGGACGCGGAAGAATTTTTTTCAAGCGCAGCGAAATACTTTTAGGGTTTAGGTAACATTTTTTTCCATGAGAAGCGTTGGTATGTAAATTTTTATTTTTATTTTATTGGATAAGCTGCTGGTATATAAAATCAGAGACATCTTAAATATGATACATTAACTTTTTGATGCGGTTGTCTACAAGGGCAATAAAAAAACTTAGACTTTAATAGACTTTAATAAAGACTAGACTTTAATAAAGTGTAAAAATATGAAATTTATTACGCGAAGGCTGTCCCTAATAGAATGTTCTAGATTTTACAACAAGGTTTCAGAATGCCAGGATGCGGAAGAATTTTTTCAAGCGCAACGAAATACTTTTAGGATTTAGGTAACATTATTTTCCATGAGAAGCGTTGGTATGTAAATTTTTATTTTTATTTTATTGGATAAGCTGCTGGTATATAAAATCAGAGACATCTTAAATATGATACATTAACTTTTTGATGCGTCTGTCTACAAGGGCAAAAAAATATAAGATAAAAAAATTGTAGTTTCAATTAGGTATATTCGAACAGAAACAATGAATTTAAATTAGTTATAATGGAGAGCAGAGGATAACCACATACATAAGCTTACCAACTAGGTTATCTTATTCAACTGAAATTCTCGTGTCATGCATTCTATTGCAACTTCGTATTTTGATTTAACACGAGAATAATGTAGAATAACTATAGTAGTTTACAATATATACCATCATTTATACAGACTTTTCTCTTGTGGTAGGACGTCTTGTGAGTGCGCACGGTTGGATACCATTCTGTCTATTTCTGGAATGAAGTAGTGATGCGTTTCGCTTTCAAGGGTGGGGCAGCCGTTGTACTGTTAAAAGTGAGACCTTAGAACTCTTGTATCAAGGTGAGTTGCGGCATTTACGTTGTAGATGTCTATAACCTCCGGTAACCACTTATCTATTTTATCAAGAAATAAAAAACGCAAATTCAAATTATATCAATTGACTGTAATGTTTGTTTTTCGAATTGAATTGAATTTTAACAAGTCGTCGTGGCCTAAAGGATAAGACGTCCGGTGCATTCGTATGAATCGATGCACCGGTGTTCGAATCCCGCAGGCGGGTACCAATTTTTCTAATGAAATACGTACTCAACAAATGTTCACGATTGACTTCCACGGTGAAGGAATAACATCGTGTAATAAAACTCAAACCCGCAAAATTTATAATTTGCGTAATCACTGGTGGTAGGACCTCTTGGGAGTCCACACGGGTAGGTACCACCACCCCGCCTATTTCCGCCGTGAAGCAGTAATGCGTTTCGGCCTGAAGGGCGGGGCAGCCGGTGTAACTATACTGAGACCTTAGAACTTATATCTCAAGGTGGGTGGCGCATTTACGTTGTAGATGTCTATGGGCTTCAGTAACCACTTAACACCAGGTGGGCTGTGAGCTCGTCCATCCATCTAAGCAATAAAAAAAAAAAAAATTGAATAAAGAATTTCAGATTCTCTTCCAAGTCGTGCTATATTTATTAAACAACTAGATGACCCAGCAGATTTCGTAATGCCTTAATCGATAAATAAAAGACCTCAACTTTTGTATAAAGCTAAACTTAATTTTAAACAAACAAAAGGAATTCGTCCGACAGGGGACACTTCAAAGGACAATTCCGAGCATTTTCATATTTATCTACCTTTTAAACCTTCTCTGGACTTCCACAAATACTACAAGATAAAAATTAGCCAAATCGGTCCAGCCGTTCTCGAGTTTTAGCGAGACTAACGAACAGCAGTTCATTTATATATATATAGGTTACCAAAATCAACATTACTCTGTTTGTGTTCACTAAACGCAATATTAGATTCAATTTATAGATACGAAACGGGGATTTTGGTTAAAACGGCCGAAAGCACACTATTACAGCGAATAACGAAGCAAAGCCTACAGTATCATATTTACGAACATCTGCCAGCAATATTTCATTAAGAAAATTCAATTTTGAAGGCAAACAAGGTTCCTTTAATTTATTGCTACATTTGTAACTCTCTAACAATGTTCGATTACTCTTTCGTAATAGATTAAGAATTTCATTAGTTTCATTAGTGTCAACTGAAGGAGTTGCATTTTTGAAGTCGACGTTTTAACGGTATTTTTAATATTTTATTGCTTTGATGGGTGGACGAGCTCACAGCCCACCTGGTGTTAAGTGGTTACTGGAGCCCATAGACATTTACAACGCAAATGCGCCACCCACCCTGAGATATAAGTTCTAAGGTCTCAAGTATAGTCACAACGGCTGCCCCACCCTTCAAACCGAGACGCATTACTGCTTCACGGTAGAAATAGGCAGGGTGTCGGCACATACCCGCGCGGACTCACAAGAGGTCCTACCACCAGTAATTACGCAAAGCTACGCAAATTATAATTTTGCGGGTTTGATTTTTATTACACTATGCTATTCCTACACCGTGGAAATCAATCGTGAACATTTGTTGAGTACGTATTTCATTAGAAAATTTGGTACCCGCCTGGGATTCGAACACCGGTGCATCGCTCACACGAATGCACCGGACGTCTTATTCTTTAGGCCACGTCGACTTCATGTATTGCATAGCAGCTGTGATTACCTACGGCAGAAATAAGAACTTAGGACCTATGTGCGTATGAAAGCTTACAAGTCGTCGTGGCCTTAACTATAGGAGGAGCAGAGGTATACTTGTATCAAGCGATGCAACTAAGCCAGTTGCCAAATGTTGCAGGAAAGCGAAATTAAAAAAAAAAATGGAATTCTTACTGAGCACAATGTTCGCATGTGACTTCTACGATAATAAGAAATAATAACGTAATGTATTACTACAAATAAATGAGCAAAAAATATCATTAACATATGGTAGGACCTAACGTAGTAACATTATGGTAGGACGTCTTGTAAGCTCAGACACATAAATACTACCGATCTCTGCGAATAGTCTATTCCCGTCTGATGGGTGGGACAACCTTTGTACTGTATAATTGAAACACATGGTGATTTCTATGGGATATGGTGACCACATAATTTGAGACGGGCAGTGAGCTCAATCACTAGTCTAGACTAGTCTAGCGGTAATAAGGTAGAAATATGCAAAAGCTTTCGGCCAATTGTAGTATAACACCAGTATATACCCCATATTCGTAATAACTCGTATTTCATTCACAACTTCTTTCTTCAAAGTGACAGCCTCAATAATTTGAATTTCATAAGCAATAACTATAATCAAAACTCTGATAGAAGTAGAAACTAGAAAATTATGTTTTTTTTTATTATATTTTCGAGAACAATAAAAATAAGCGTGACTTCATGTGACTTACAAAAATTATGCGGAATAAATACTATACATTCAGAGTGCGAGAAGTTGAAAATAATAAAAGCAAGATTAAAAGTATCAACTCTTTAACATGAATTGAAGCCGAACATACTTTATTAAATGAAAATTTATAATAAAAATGAATTAACAGTCTCATCATAATTCTTAATGTACATAACTGGGTACACAGCTATGGAATTAAAATATATTGCTTATTCTTCTTGTTGGAGTTTTTAATTGAAATAAAGTGGATACATTTTGGGTTATAGTAGAAACACATTATATTTCGGTCAGAGGCCGAACCTCATACGAGGTGTCCGCGCCTAGGGGGTACGTGGGGTATGTGGAACTTGACGGTCTGCAGACAAAGTAGAAACACTTACCGCAAGTGTAAACGACTTTGAGATAAGTTCTGCTGCCGGGTCGGCAAGGATTCCCGAACATATTGCTGTCGGCGGATAGAACACACCTCCTCTTGCCGTGGCATTCTCGCATCGCTTTTTCTGTGGCATAGGGCTCCAGGCAGGCTGTCAAAAGGAGATTTAAAAATTTGAATTCTTACAATTTATTTGGTTACCCAGCCTTAAAGATATAGTTACTGCGACTATAAGGATAACTGTCCTATTCTTAAAACTGGACGGCATAATTACTTAGATACAAAAATAAACAGGATTAGGGCAGACACATAATAGTAATACGCCAATACCCACCAATAAAAAAAATTAATCATATTTCTTATTATGATTATTAGGCTATCAACTAGAGATTTTTGAAGCCATCATAATGTACCAAATATTTCAAATTAAACGGCTGTATTTTGAACTTTATAACAATAGATTAATAATATATTTGATGTTTAGTTTATTTCTTTCATTTCATTAAAAATGCAGTAGGTATATCGATTCGACTCGAACACGATTTTTTTTTGGGATCATTTATTATACTGGATATTATAGAAAAATCTCTGATGTGAGTTAGTACACCAAATCATGCTATATAATTCCACTTTTCAACTCCCATACTTTCATAATTGAGTTCGTCCAACATTCTGAGAAATAACAAAAAATTCATGCCATTTTAACAACAATGTTCCTTTTATGAAGGACAACAAAATTGCTATTTGATAATTTTGTTTGCGTTCTTTGTGTAGAGTCTACATTTTATTGTTATAGACGAATGTAGTACGAAAATAGCATTTTAATATTTGTTTACATTAAAAGACTAAAGTAAAAAAAAAACTAATAATCATTTTTATGTTTGGTTATCGCCCGTTCGTTGACAAGCGTTAATTTTGTTCCTGCGGCTCAAATAAGCCTATTGCGTAAGTATTTTTACGCTAAATTTACTATACGCTAACGGTTGAAGGTCCACTTTTAGAACCTGAACATGGGAAAGCATGTTTACCGAGGCCGAACTAAAACGTTAGCAACTGCCCGCCCAAATAAATTATTCAATAAAGGAGCCCCCATAGGCTGTTTTACAGGTTAAAATTAAATTTGTGATTCCGCCTGACGTGAAATTTTGCGTTTGAAATTGGCTTTTCTAACTCTGAAATAAATTCCGCTGCTGTATAAATATTCATTTGACACTCAAAATATTGTGAATAATTGAAGGGAGAGATTTAAAAAACAGGAGTTGTTTGCGAGATTGGTCATGGAGTGATTTCATTTAAATTTATGAAGGAAATTATTTATGCTATCTATTATTAAGGAAACGAGATTATTTATAAAGTATAATCCTTATATTTTGAGGACTGAATCTATTATCGAAATAGGAATTAGGAATATATCTAAACACACTAAAGAGACGGGATTAGTGAAAAAACAAGTGAATATTTCAGTCGTTTGTTATTCACAATTTCTTGACTCTTTGTACGATATCCGTTAAAATTCTTTTTAGACTATCCGACTCAAGTGGGGACCAAATTCTGTTTCTTATTACTATTACAACTCGACGTATCTTTTTAATAACATTATACAAAATAAAATAAACACACATCTGGAAAGGAGATAAGGTGGTATAAGCCAAATATCTAGTAAATAAATTTATCTAAGCTCCTGTTATTATCAGAGGCATTTTGATATTTTTTTTAGATTTTTGATCGGTTACCGAAGCTAACAAAAATTGAAATTTGAATGCTTCCACTAAAGTTATGGGTCGAAAGATCGTCAGATTTTTTTTCCTTGAAATGGAGGTAGATATCAGTTAGCTCATGGTGAGAGGTTATCGCTAAAGGATGTTAGTTAGACAAGGTCAGAGACGTCGGAGCTACTGCTGAGCATTTTCTTCATACCTTCTTTGGAAAAGGACATGTCGTAGCATTCAGGAAATATCGAGGAAAATAGTTCATTGCAGAGTCATATGGTACATGCTTAAAATTATCTCAGCATGAACCTGGATAATACACAACGGTGGTAGATTCTGCGAAGTACTGCTCTTGCTAGGGTCAGTGTTAGCAACACTCCGGTTTGAGCCCCATGAGCTCACCTACACACTTTAGGGCGAAGCTGAAATAGCCACTCAAGGATATCAGCATAGGTAGGAAAAAAAAAGACAACGTATCGATGGATATCGCCTATGGTAGTAATAATAGAAATATTCATGTTAAAATTAATTGAATTGTAAAAAACTTACTTTCTTCTTTCATGCCGCGTGGTTGAGGGCACTGTATCGAGTCATACTCCGTCCTGCCATACTGAGCGGAATAAATAGCGACCCTCGAGTGGGGGTTGCAGCTCAAGTGTAACACGTCGTTCTCACATCCCACTTTACTTCGAAACTCATCTGTTGAAGAAAACGTTTCTTGAGATCATGAATTAAGTGATAACTTAGACAGACAAACAAGTATAACTGTATAATTAAATGTTTACAAGTTCCTTCTTTTTGTAGGTTACAATGATGATATAGTTGTTTAAAATGATAATGGCTTACCAAAATTAGATGATGTCACTTTAAAAGAAGTTACAATAAATTAGGTTTTTTTTTTGGAAAAGTATAAATACAATAAAGTATAATACGTGAACCCAAAACCAAGAACCAAGCTTTAGCTCTCTAGAATCTGACAGCACAGTAGTAGTAATGACCATTACGTCAACTAACCCTCCAATTCAGTTCCAATATATAGGTTTGGTTCACTGTCCAACGATCTATATGAACTATATTTTTATAAAGATACTAGACGTGCCATGCGATTTTAAATGTATAAAATTAGAATTATAATTGTGATGAAAAAGGTTACGATTTCTCCGGATTAAGAGTCGGTCGTGTTATTCTCTAGGCCATAAACAATAAGTTGATTTGTAGTTGGTATGTAAAAGCACGAACCAGTGAAAACACTGCCGTATTTATTACAGCTGGTATACCTCGCGTTGCCCGGTCGTGTCGTTTATCATAATAAAATCATGTGTTAATCTAGGCTACAAACTAGCTATCTTTCCTAAAATCCATCCTCTAAATCCATTCAGCTATTTTTGCGTTACTTAACAACAAACATCCAAACATATAAAAATTCACATTTATAACAGTACATTAGAATTATGTTTTACAATCACTTATCCACTTTTTTTTTTTTCTTAGTTGGGTGGACGAGCTCACAGCCCACCTGCTGTTAAGTGGTTACTGGAGCCCATAGACACCTACAACGTAAATGCGCCACCCACCTTGAGATATAAGTTCTAAGAACTCAGTATAGTTACAACGGCTGCCCTACCTTTCAGACCGAAACGCATTACTGCTACACGGCAGAAATAGGTAAGGCGGCGGTACCTATCCGTGCGGACTCACAAGAGGTCCTACCACCAGTAATGAATGCCACTTAAAATGCCAATTTATTTATTGCGTTGACTAACGCTCCTCCGTGCGTCGTATTCCTCAGTGCTGAGGGTCGTGATCTTTACGGAGCACTTTTGTTAAGACTATGTTCCTCCATTCACTCCTGTCCTACGCGCAGTGGATAGCGACATTGATGCTGGATTCCAAAGTCGTCTTAATCTGATCGGCCCAGCGCATGGGACTGCGCCCCCTAGACCTCTTTCCTACTAACGCTATGAGCCCACAAATGACTCTTCAAATAACTTATTTTTAAACCGCTGAAGCTTTCCATATTGAAATGCTCAATAGAATGGAAATAAATCTTCAAATAGATATTTGTAAACCGCGTTCTCTAATAGTAAATTAGCTGAATTTTATATGGTTAACATATTGTTCGGAGAATTTTACAATGAATTGTGCGCTAGTAAATAAGATCAAAGACGAATCAATATCCACAGCCCAACATCACGGTTCATGTATAAATACAAAAAAGCGAATGAGTAAACATAAAGTCTTTGGGAGTTATTACGTTTTAGAATAGAGCCGTCCCGTGACCCAGTTTAGTCGTAATTACACTATAACAAATGATGAACTAGCTCAATTCCTTTACATAATCCGAGCTGAATAGGCTGTGAAAATCAATTATATTAATACAGTGAAATCATCAAAACGCAGCCCAGTGCTATCAAATCCAATTGATATTTGACATGATTATCACTGTATTAACTTCAAGTTCCTTTGATTTTATTATTCTTTTACCAATTTGATACCATGATGTTACTAGTTGTACAAAGTACAAGATTATTATAGACATTCAGTATATATCGCGTATAAGCTAGGATTTTTGTTGCGGTGTCTACAGTACAACAACTCCTTCTTCTTGGGTCGATAATCCTCAATGCTGAGGGTCGTGGCCTCCTCTAGCAACTTTCTCCTGTGTTACCCTGCGCCATTCCTGCCTATCCTCGGCTGTGTGGATATCAACGTCGACTGAAGTATTGAGAGTGGAGCGTATCTGGTCCGACCAGCGTATTCGACTTCTGCCTCTGGGCCTTCTTCCGCACAGCAAGTACAACAACTAGTACCTATCTAGATCTCAAAAACCACCGACGCCCCGTATGTTAGTTCAAAGCCATGCAGCTATGCCGGTGTTCAGGTCGAGATGAAGTGTTTACGAACGAAATAGTACCATGTGTTATGTTATGCCCCTCACACTAGTACCTAAGTCTTATATCCATTCTCATAAACACATAATGTACTCTAACTCTTAGTACTTAAGTTCTAAATCATTGTTACTATATAACATACTTATTTCCTCATGTTACTAAATCATATGTATATTGTTTACTTCACATCAAATCTTCATTTGAGATTAGAACATTAGTTAATATTGCATTCCTTTCACATTAGTAAAATTCCGTCATTAACTAATTGTGTTCTTATGGATTCTAAATATGTTTACCAAGAAGGTTCATAGTCTAAATGACTCGTTTACTAATTGTTTAGTTAATACTATTCATGTATAAATTCTCTTTCTCCTTGAAACTTAGGAGTTCCTCATCAATCTTCAAGCTTATAACATCGTAACTCTGTCCGCGTAACATCAGATTTTTGTAAAGGATAAATAAATTCAGTGTGTATTAAGATAAGGTTTTTTTAAAACTACAAAACCGCTCACCGCGTATCGCGTGCAATAAAAGAAGAGTCCGCTAAATATAAATTTGCGGTCCTAATTCAATGATCGGTGATAAGGCGTACAATGTGAGCTCGCAAGGATACGTGCCGCAATTTTTCCTATTTCCGCTATGAAGCAGTCATGTGCAGTCAGTCACGCGTTCTACATCAGAAACTACATTGAAACTTTGGTCTAGTGTCTCAAGTTTGTGATGCCTACAAGTTAATCTGTCTAATTCAAAATAAATTACCATATTAATGACGAAGGATCACAAAAGAACCGCTCGACCAATTTGACTGAATATTTTTTCGTGTTCATAATCGTAATTGGACATGGCTTGAACGGACGAAATGTTTGCAAAATCCACCGAAAACATTTCATACAATTTGTGATAGTCACTAGAGCCCAGCCGGGTTTTACTACATAAAATAAAAACTTAAATTCTCAACAATTTTACTTCATTAAAAGCAAAACAGACAATTTCGTTAACATAAATGACAAATTGGAAGGGTCCATATCCAATAATACAGGCTTTTTTATTTTATTTATTTTTATTTAAATGACAAATTATTACATAAACTTTGATTTAAAAATCGAAAACCCGAGACCGATTATATTGAATTACACCGAAAGTACATTCGTTAAAATAAAACGTAAAAAATCTAAATCCGTTTTTAATTGACGGAGTAAAACAAGATGAAGTAAAATAAAATCTTGTTCTAAAAATACTAAGTTTATTTTAACTATAGACAGTTAAGTTGCTACTGAAGTTCAAAGACAGTGCTGTTTCATAGATTTCAATTCCTAGAATCTTTCGACTGAAGAATTCTAGGCCTGATAGAAAGAAAAAAAAAAAACCAAAGACCACAACTTGAATATTCTCGTCCACAAGTCAACCTGTTTTATGTTGTGTTTTTTTTTTAAATACAAAACCCCTGATTTCGATCCTTTAATCCTATAAAAGACTCAGGCCAACAAACCCGACGCAGCTGCAGAAAATGGTACTTCACAGTTATTATTTTGATTCATAGCTTTAAATAGGCTATCGTTGCCAATAATGTCGCGTTCGCGAGTTCATACACGATTTCCGTCGCTTCGTTATAATTTTATGAATGATACTTAGTACCGATACTCGTTTTCATTAATCGCTTCGTTTATTTTTGATATGTGTTTTTTGAAAACACCGAGATTGGCTATTGGAATGTTGTGGCCAATTTGATTATATTATTTTTCCTTTGAAAGAAAATTATGCTAGAAAATTCACACTGAGATTGAGAAAGTGTCTTAAAGACTACAATGAATCTTACCGTCTTTTTATCTATACTAATATTATAAAGCTAAAGAGTTTGTTTGTTTGAACGCGCTAATCTCGGGAACTACAGGTCCGATTTGAAAAATTCTTTCAGTGTTAGATAGCCCATTTATTGAGGAATATTATAGGCTATATAACATCACGCTAAGATACGCGGAGCACCAATAAAGAATGTTTCAAAATCGGGTTTTTTCTCTTTTGAGAGCTTTCGCTACGGTCGCTGCAGAAACGGTTAAAGTTTCGCTAAAATAATGTATGACAGAATTGTTCCTCTTAAAAAAATCTAAAAAAAAGTCCGCAACAGCATATGTCTATATGTTAAGGTTGGCTCACTAAAACTTTTTTTGTGCTTACCAAATTTGTTCTAAAATAAAGCATTATTTGTGAACTATTCCACGCGGACGAAGTCGCGGGAAAAAGCTAGTTAACTAATATAGAAATAGTCATTAAAAAGCGACAGCGGTAGGTATTCTACCATGAAAGCCGCTGGTAGCCGCGTGTTTGTATACACAAAATTGTTCTACTTAACGCATGATCGCGACCAAGAAGCGGACGATTTTGACAAAAGCGCAACCATAAAAAAGGTGTGTTTTTCAAAACAGCTCGTGCGGTTTCGGGGTTTGGCCAGTTACTTCCATCTCAAGCTTCGTATTTATGAAAAATATACCTACTAAAACAAAATAAAGTTTTAAAAATTAGTGAATTAATTTTGCGTAATTGTTGGAGATTATTACCGCTTTGTATACAACGTCCTGGCACTTTAATAGATCGAATCGTAAATAGCATTACAATCGTGCGTGTGATTTTACTGGAAGTAAGGGATCTTGCGTGCCCTTACGGATAGGTCATCCTAGCTATTTCTCCCGTGAAGCAGCAATGCGTTTCGGCTTGAAAGGTGAAGCAGCCGTTATGACATAAAACTGAGACTTAGAACTCACGTCTCAGGGTGGGTGGCAGCATTGATGATTACGTCGTTGATGTCTATAGGCTCCGGTAATTATTTAATACTAGGCAGACCGAAAGCTTGTGCATAGATCTGTAGCGTGCAACACTCGGTCGCACTCGGGCGTCATCGGATGCAATCGGAGTTCCCGAACGCGCAGGTGTCCCGTGACGTCATGCGACGAGATTCGCGCGCGCCGCAGCGCCGATTTAAGTTTACTAGAGGTCCCGCAGTAGTCGAAATTCGACTATAAATAATTGGAATTATAAATTTGTAGACTATTATGATTGTATTTTAAACTTCTATAATCACAAATTTCGCCAAGACTACACTATAAAAAATATTAACAAAGACAAACAATATTTTGTCTAGTCGTCGTGGCCTAAAGGATAAGACTTCCGGCGCATTCGTTGTTGCGATGCACCGGTGTTCGAATCCCGCAGGCGGGTACCAATTTTTCGAATGAAATACGTACTTAACAAATGTTCACGATTGACTTCCACGGTGAAGGAATAACATCGTGTAATAAAAATCAAACCCGCAAAATTATAATTTGCGTAATCACTGGTGGTAGGGCCTATTGTGAGTCCGCACGAGTAGGTACCACCGCCCTGCCTATTTCTGCCGTGAAGCAGTAATGCGTTTCGGTTTGAAGGGTGGGGTAGCCGTTGTAACTATACTGAGACCTTATATCTGAGAGAACTTATATCTCAAGGTGGGTGGCGCATTTACACTGTAGATGTCTATGGGCTCCAGTAACCACTTAACACCAGGTGGGCTGTGAGCTCGTCCACACATCGAAGCAATAAAAAAAAAAAAATTAATCTATTCTCAATTTCACAACAGACGCCAAGAACAAAAGTTTGACAAATACATCATATGTAGTGTGTGTAATGTTTTCTTTATTGATTTAATGTATCCATTAGGCATTATTTAAAAAAAAAAATTAGCATTGTGCACTTCTCTATATTCTCTATAAGTGTGCAAAATTTCATACTCCTCCGTCCTCGCAATTTTCGTAAAAAGGGATACAAAGTTTTTGCTTCACGTATTAATATATAGATTATAAAAACGTAATTTTAGTTTTAATTCGTATCTTCTAGTGCCTAGCGTTGTTTTCTTTACTTTTGGTTATATTTTAATATTGTACACATTATAGATATTGTGGAATTGTTGTGTTTGACTTTTATAATATGTTCGGAGTATAATATCCCGCGAATACGAACAACAAATAACAAACCACAAATCTAACAATAAAAAAATATTTATGAAAACAATGACGAGATAAATCGAAACGATAATACCCACAATAGAGCTAAGTTCAATCCTTCAGAGTAATTATTAATTTAATAATCTAAGCATACCTTTAAAAATCATAAACAGTTTTGAGCTAAGCCCAAACAATAACCATACAATCGACAATTAATATAAGTGAATTCCAAATATTCACAATACGGATAATAATAGAGACTAAAATTATGAAACTAAGCACGTAACTCGATTTTATTGCACGAATTATCATTTCGATGAACACAATATACATATTACCATATAATAGATCGTTCTTGCTTTATTAATGGCGATTGATTGCGTTTCGAAAAACACTGAACAAATACATTTACATTTTGAACGTCACGGATCATTCGCGTGTTGTCTGATGGTTTTTATTGTGTAATTAAAAATACAGATTTATATTATTGATCCGATCAGCAAAAACAGCTTTTCAGAAATTGTTTTGCTTAAGCATTTTCAATTTGTCGTAGACAGAGAGTATAATACTTTTTATAATGGTAACGCCGTACCGAAAATGTAATAATATTATATGATATAACAATATTTAGTTGCGAGAACAAGACATAGCATCTCTTTTTCATCCCTAACTACAGAACTATTAAAATATTGGCTTCTATCAATTATTTTATTGTATTTTTCAATCAGACTTCCTTCCGTCGATGCTTCTATACATTTTTTCAATCAACCCAAGCCAATCAAGCGTACTGTTTCACGTCACACCTTCCACATCAAGTTCCACGATTCCCTTCAAGAAACCAAGGATCGCAGCAGATGAGGGAAATTGTACATGAGAGATTGATGCAGCGGGGGAGTCACGCCCCTTAGTGATGAGGAAAGCGACGCAAGGACGAGAATCCGATCTAATTACGGACAATAATTATGGCGGCTATCTCTGAATAATTTTAATGATTTTAATTCCACGGTAAAGTGAATAAAAGGTATTAATCCAATGACACTGTATTATAATAATTACAATTATTTAGATTAGTATAGGTAAGAATATTATAATGTTGCATTTTGTGAGAACCAAGATACAGCCAAGTCTCGTACTTGGAATGTCTGATGTAAATAAACGGTGACAACAGCTTAGGATCAAGTTTTAAGATACTGGATTACGAACGCCAATGAGGCTTTTAACACAAAAACTATTTCCAAACTCTCATTGGGCATGATTACTATGTCAAAAATTAAAACTTTTAACAAAACTACAGATAAGAAGAACTCAAATAAGATTTTGAGAGTGTTTTATGGAAAGACGATGATAATGAGAAAAACTTACAAGGACGGCACTTATAGGCGACCTCGACGAACCTTCTGGAACCGGGGCATGGGTCCATTCCGAACGCTTTGGGACTGGTGTGGAACTTGCACTGCCGCTTCTTCTGACATGCCTCCACAACTGTCTGCAACAAG
Source organism: Bombyx mandarina (assembly GCF_030267445.1). Lineage (NCBI taxonomy): Eukaryota > Metazoa > Arthropoda > Insecta > Lepidoptera > Bombycidae > Bombyx > Bombyx mandarina. The sequence continues at coordinate 4,725,557 of NC_143223.1, forward strand.
GAATACTACGAACATTAGTTAGATTATCTGTTCATTAAAAATAGCTTGATGTGCTCAAAACCGCTCATATCTATTATAAGTTTAACAGACGGGTGAAAGGTTTCGAGAATTAACGCAGAAGCTGGCAATATTGTCTTAAATGAAATCATGTATACGGTGTGGTATTTCAAGGTTGCATAAAAAAATCTAATATACCAGATGAAGTCGTCGTGGCCTAAAGCATAAGACGTCCGGTGCATTCGTGTTGAGCGATGTACCGATGTTCGAATCTCAGGCGGGTACCAATTTTTCTAATGAATTACGTACTCAACAAATGTTCACGACTTCCACGGTGAAGGAATAGCATCGTGTAATAAAAAACAAACCCACAAAATTATAATTTACGTAATTACTGGTGGTAGGATGAGTCCGCGCGGGTAAGTACCAACACCCTGCCTATTTCTGCCGTGAAGCAGTGATGCGTTTCGGTTTGAAGGGTGGAGCAGCCGTTGTAACCATACTGAGACCTTACAACTTATATCTCAAGGTGAGTGGCGCATTTACGTTGTAGATGTCTATAGGCTCCAGTAACCAATTAACACAAGTTGGGCTGTGAGCTCGTCCAATAATTTAAGCAATAAAAAAAAAAAAAGGAACGAATGTATGTATATTTAAAAGTACATAGCATTATCACAACAATGTTTCCAACAAGAAAAGCCAGCGAGAAACCTAAAGTAAACAAAATGATACACAAGTTTTACGAGCATTTACACGAGCGTTGCCTTCTCATTTAAAAACACATTTTGCTGCTATGCATTGCTCTCGGATGCTCTCTTGTTGTGCATGTTCAGAGATTACGTGCACTAAAAATATTGAATGAACGAACAAAAATCGTTTCGTTTGACATTTATATTTTTGCTGTTCTGACTTTTACGTTATTTATCGTGTCTTCAAACTTTTCACAGACTGCATTTGTTTTAATAATAAAATATGTCAATGAGACGTACGATTATATTGTTATTATTTTACTGGTGGTAGGACCTCTTGTGAGTCCGCACGGGTAAGTACCACCCTGCTTATTTCAGCCGTGAAGCAGTAACGCGTTTTGGTTTGAAGGGCGGTGCAACCGTTGTAACTATACTGAGACTTTAGAACTCATATCTCAATGTGCGTGGCGCATTTACGTTGTAGATGTCTATGGGCTCCAGTAACCACTTAACACCAGGTGGGCTGTGAGCTCTTCCACCCACCTAAGCAATAAAGAAAAAAGAAAAAAAAAAACATAAGCAGCAATGAAAAAGCATAAAAGAAATCATTAAAAAAATTGTCAAGTGTAATAGGAATCACTATTTTAAAACAATTTATTTGGTATCTTCCTTGTCAAATGAACACAGGACATTTACCAGCTATCTTTAAATTTCAGTGTCATGAAAATTCAACTACAATATGCACGGTAAAAGTAGCGAATGAATCACTTCATATTAAGGTAGTATTTTATTTATCTTACGGAGTGATCTTTTTACGATCTGTTAAAAATATGATTATAATATATCGCAACCGCCATTCGAGCAGCTGAGGATCGGACGAGATGGAAACAGCTCACGAGACAGGCAACGGTCGAGTTTCAGGGACACGACCTTCAGCAATGAAGAAAGCGACGAAGAAGAAAGAAAAATATGATAAAATTTTAATATCAAAATTCAAATTTGAAATCTACTTAACGCTGGAAACGCTATTGGACTAAGAGATCAAACTGAGTATTTTTTGATAAGCCAATCGTGGAATACCTTTTAAGTACATAATATATGTATTTTAATAATAAGCATTCGTACAGTTAAAATAAAATGCTTTAAACTTAAACCTACAAAAATAGGTTAGCTATATTATATTATATTTTATTTGGAAGACAAACAGTGAACTTAAACTATATAAAATCTAACCTTACAGCTAAACACCATTTAAAAGTCTCCACGTTTAAAAAATGATAGTGGCGTCGTAACGCCTATAATTAAATAATTAAAGTAAAACGTAAAACAAAAACAAAAATAACAACAATTTGAAAAAAAAAACAAATAGAAAAACGTAGTAAATAGAAAATAATCAATTAAATATTTGCATTCGACCATCGACTAATGTTCTCCTAATATTCTTAGTAGAAGTGTTGAAAATGTCCAGTTCAGGGCACTCGGCTAGAGCATTGAAACTGTTAGCAGCTGTTATAAAGTATGCATTACGTCTGTAATTTGTACCACCACGAGGTACTCCGAGACGAGATGATTGACAGCACTCACGCATTATGGATCTCGGGGGCACCCTTAAACATAACAACGATAGAAGATATGTCTTGTCATACTTAAACAAATACAAGACGTATACTCAGGCTATAATGTACGCTAACACATTGCCACAAATAGCCTTCGGTAAACTATGTATGAGTATTATAGACAGACGAGCTGTAGGTTCCGTCTGTTTTTGAATAAGGTAGTCGTAGTTTGAAAGTAGTGTCAAATAAAAAAGTTTTCATAAGAACTAAGACTACAAAAGGAATATTTTAAATAGAACTTATGAAAGTCTGGAATATATTAACGGTCTCTATAAAGAACGCTTCGTTCTTTGTAAAACTTGAGCTTCAGACGAAAATGAATGAGTTGAGGAATCTGACCAACTTTAAGGTGAGGACTTGCGCTGTTGGTTTTTTTTTAAATTAATTACATCGGTTATATGTAATTAATTTAAAAACAAGGATTTTTTAATGTTCTTTGTCGAAAACAGGAAAAACAATGACAGATTTGAATAATACCTTATAAATATTTTCTTTCCGGGAAAGAGCAACAAAAGACATCAAAACGAGGAAAAAGTGTAACCCATTTATGGAAGTCAAATACATACGAGTATACAATTATTTTCAATAAACGTAGTTTGAAAATGATGTTCGAATATGTCGACATCACGAAAATAATATTATAATATTTTGGTGAAATCGTTATAATATCTTAACAAAAACAAGCATTTCAAATGTTTATCCGAAATCCTTGTAACGAATATCGACGTAAAACAGAAAACGGGAGATTACTTCGGAGGGATCTGGAAACGAAGGTTTTGATTAAAAATACATTTTACTTTGAAGAAATGTTTTTTTATCCTATTTACAGAGGTATTTCTGGCAATTTATTTCCGCTTACGGGAACATTTAATGAATCCAAACATTTCATCGCAGTGCTGCTAGTGATTCCCGGAAAATCACTATATGGAATTAAAACTCAAGTGTCCCGATTATTATTTTGGGGTTTGATGCTTCTGCGTCCGTAGATTTGACTAGTAATACTACCTAGTCAGGTCATAAGTATTGTCACACAGTAAAAACTTTTCTTTTAGAATGCTGGCCACAAAAAAGTTTATTGAATTCGAATTTCGAATTGTTCATGAAAATAAAAAAGGTATACTTTTAGAATTTTACTCATTTTTAAATATGGAGTGGACGCTTAAAGAAGACCGTGTTGCAGTTATTGCGTTGCATCGTTGCGGTTACGCGCCAATTCAAATTTTTAACATACTGAAAAATTTGAATATAACCAAAAGATTCGTTTATCGTACCATCAAACGATACAATGAAGACTCTAATGTAGATGACAGGTCAAGAAGTGGGCGCCCTCGGTCTGTTAGGACTCCAGCAGTGATAAAAGCTGTGAAGGCGTGAATTCAAAGAAATCACAAACGTAAGCAGAAACTGTTGGCTCTTCAGATGGGGTTAAGCAGAACCACGGTGAAAAGGGTGTTAAATGAAAACTTAGGGCTTCGGGCATATCGAAGAAAAACAGGACATCGTTTGAATGCTCGTCTAATGGACCTGAGACTGAAGAGATGCCGCGCTTTGTTGAAGCGGTACGCGGGAAAAAAATATCGGGAAATTCTTTTTTCGGATGAAAAAATTTTTACCGTAGAAGAGAGCTACAACAAACAAAATGATAAGATGTACGCACACAGTAGTGAAGAAGCGAGCAACCGTATTCCGCGTGTCCAACGAGGTCATTTTCCATCCTCGCTCATGGTATGGTTGGGAGTTTCTTATTGGGGCTTAACAGAGGTACATTTTTGTGAGAAAGGTGTAAAAACGAATGCAGTTGTGTATCAAAATACAGTCCTGACGAACCTTGTGGAACCTGTTTCTCATACCATGTTCAATAACAGGCACTGGGTATTCCAACAAGATTCGGCGCCAGCTCATAGAGCGAAGAGCACACAAGACTTGCTGGCGGCGCGTGAAATCGACTTCATCCGGCACGAAGACTGGCCCTCCTCCAGTCCAGATTTGAATCCGTTAGATTACAAGATATGGCAACACTTGGAGGAAAAGGCGTGCTCAAAGCCTCATCCCAATTTGGAGTCACTCAAGACATCCTTGATTAAGGCAGCCGCCGATATTGACATGGACCTCGTTCGTGCTGCGATAGACGACTGGCCGCGCAGATTGAAGGCCTGTATTCAAAATCGCGGAGGTCATTTTGAATAAACTTTAGTGTCATAAGAATCTATGTTTTGTTAAGTTCATTTTGGTATATGAATGGTTACATAATGAATAAACTTGTTTCAATTATTTTACATTAAACATGTGACAGAATTTATGACCTGACTAGGTAGAATTAAAACTCAAGTGTCCCGATTATTATTTTGGGGTTTGATGCTTCTGCGTCCGTAGATTTGACTAGCAATACTATACAAGTGACCCCTGGGTGCTAGTTATACGAGAACAGAAAAGGCAATTGGAGAGCCAGCTCTATTATTTTCCTTTCCACTACCTTATTCGGAATGAATCTTGGTAAGAGATCAGCTTCACACAGTGTGTCGTTGTGTGTGAGTCGAATGGGCCGAATAGGCCACTAAGTTCCCGCCGGATCTTCTCTGTTGGTCGCAGTTTCGATCCGGTGGTAGATTCAGCGAAACATTGCTCTTAGGCAGTGTCTCAGGCTGAGCCCAGTATATACTATAAATTGTCTTGAAAATATCTTGAACTACATTTGAGAGAGGGTTAAAAATATAAAAAAAGAGACAGAGAAATAAACAAAATGTAGAAAACGGTTTTTGGTAGGCATTTTTTACCACGAGGTAAAGGCTCGACATGTTGGACTGACCAGATCCGCACTAGCCTTGACACTACAGTTCACGATGCTCTACACTCGGCGGCAGATAGAGGCAAATGGTGTGGAATGGTCCGTAATAAGCTCTTGTCACGAGGAGGTGATCACGACCCTCAGTATTGAGGAAACCGAAGCAAGAAGAAGGTAGGCATTTAAACCAGATATTAAAGAGATTCTGAAAAATAATTTATTGCTGAGATCGAACATTAAGCCAACATTGGTAAAAAAGAAACCATTTATATGAATTCCTAGAAAATACGAAAGTATTACTTCCGTTTGGTAGGTACAAAAATGATTTTCGATTCTTAATTTTGTGGAACTTTGTTGCGAGTTAATGAAGGGTCCTTAATTAGTCTTCTGAACAAATAAGGAAGAAATGAAAATATCCCTTTCCGAGGCCTTTTTGATTGTTTTACTCGTGCAATTTGTTTTTGTACCTTTAATGAAGCGATTTCGGAGAACTCCAAGGTCCGTATTTTCTTAAATTTTTTGTTTGTGTAGTATTAACTAGAAACTCGCCGAAAATTACGGGTACCGGTGAATTAGGATTTTGTGAATAGAGTACCTAGAAATTCTAATTAAACTAATCCTTTTCTTAAATGACAACATTTCAGTACTTTGCCTCTTCAATGATGTATGCCTGCGACTTGGCAATCATAGGTATGTCCCGTCAGGGTGTCATTTTACCAAAGGCGGTTTGTTTTTAGATATTCATTACTCATCTGGTGGTATTGAGTACTTATCATGGTATCAAAGCTTCTCGTCAGTTTTGAATATATTTATAATCTGCATGTATTATGATAAATATATGTATAAACACCTTTCGGAAAGACTTATCTAAATGCTGGTCAACATAATTTTCGTGGTAACATCACTCCCTTGCTTAAAGTATAATTTTGGATAGGTTTAGAAAGATTATTTGAAATTTTGTTCGTAACGAGCGCTTTCACCATAAAAATATGTATTTCCTGTAATAATTTTAAGTATATCGGACGGATAACATCAAAGATATAAAGAATGATAGATATTGTTAAAATTACAAAATATATATAATATTATACTATACTTCTATACTATTCGAATGTTTCTAGTTTACAAATAATAAAATATAGATATTCATTCACGGGCAATTAGTTAATAAAAAAAAATGTTTTTTTATGCACACCGTAACATCTATCGGACATAGAGATGTGGGGACATAGTGAGACGCATCAAATTTGCTCCCTTCAATTCCTCATGACGATCACGATCTCTTTGCCAAAAGTGTAAAGACTAAAAGAAAGAATAATTTCTAAGCGAATGGTCTTATTCGAATAATTTGTTTAAAGAGAAATTTCTATTTACTTTGATAACAATTAAAATCATGATACGATTGTCATCATCTTTTGTTTCTACCCGTCTTCATTGTGTAATATAGACTTTTATTGTGACTTTTAGCGTCGATATTTTTTTCGCTTGTGTAATGTTTAAATAAACATTAGCTTGTACATTATTTTATGGATCATCAATTAATCTTCGCATTGCACGCCAAATAATGCTTTTGATACTCATTTGTTGGTAACCTCGATTAACATTGTGGCCATTTTCGTAGGGATCCCTAATTTTCTTCAATAAAATACAAATCTTGTTATTGGGTGATAAAGTAGCATTTGACATGCGAAATAATTTTAGAAAACATTAATCTCTAGCCGTAAATGATTACCGTTTCTACTTGATTGAAGACAAACGATGCGTTAATTATTATTATTGGTCCCAGATACTGTCTAACGCTGAACATATCTATATATATAAAAATGAATTGCTGTTCGTTAGTCTCGCTAAAACTCGAGAACGGCTGGACCGATTTGGCTAATTTTGGTCTTGAATTATTTGTGGAAGTCCAGAGAAGGTTTAAAAGGTAGGTAAATATGAAAGTACTTGGAATTAAATAAAAATAACAATTTTGTTTGATGGATTCCTTTTGTTTGTTATAAGTCTATTTTAAACAAAAGTTTAGGTCTTTTATTTATCGATTGAGGCACTACGAAGTTTGCCGGGTCAGCTAGTAAATTAATAAAAACACCTAAATCCAATAAATATTATTGAGTAGTTCCAGCCTATTTCTGAATTGATTTTCTCAAATCGTGTATCAAAAACACTACTAGTCTAACATTTTATGCGCTCCATGTAACTCAAATAAAATAGATAATATATTGGTACAGAAATAGTGGCATTTGAATCGAATCGCGTTTTGTACTTTATCGGTATATAGAGGGTAATACTATCGACATCTGCTCATAAAACCACCATACTGAGTAAACATATGAGAAAATGAGTCGTAAACGCGCCGCTTAGGATTCCGGTGCGTTTTAGTGGGAACTTCCAATTCGTTTATAAACAACTTTTGTATTAGTAAACACTAGCGTAGTTTGATTCAAGGATACAGAGATAAATCGTGGATTAATCTTTTCATTTGAATTTGTTTAATTTTTGAGTTATTAACTTCACGGTCTTGAATTTCCTTTTCTAATGATTGTTGTGCTTAGAACAAAGTGAATTTCGTTGCTGACTTTAACACTGAATACAAATATTATTCAATTTCATCTTACTGTGAAGTCGTCGTGGCCTAAAGGATAAGACGTCCGGTGCATTCGTATGTAGCGATGCACCGGTGTTCGAATCCCGCAGGCGGGTACCAATTTTTCTAATGAAATACGTAGGCAACAAATGTTCACGATTGACTTCCACGGTGAAGGAATAACATCGTGTAATAAAAACCAAACCCGCAAAATTATAATTTGCGTAATCACTGGTGGTAGGACCTCTTGGGAGTCTGCATGGGTAGGTACCACCATCCCGCCTATTTCCGCCGTGAAGCAGTAATGCGTTAAACCCCCCAGAAATCAATTATAATCAATATAACTTACAGTTGTGGTGCGCATTATTTATAACCAAGTATCAATTTGAAGATAGGTTCTTAGTTTTTTTTTTTTTTTTTTTACTTACATGGATGAACGAGCTCACAGCCCACTTGGTGTTAAGTGGTTACTGGAGCCCATAGACATCTACAACGTAAATGCGCCACCCACCTTGAGATATAAGTTCTGAGGTCTCAAGTATAGTTACAACGGCTGCCCCACCCTTCAAACCGAAACACATTACTGCTTCACGGCAGAAATAGGCAGGGTGGTGGTACCCACCCGCGCGAACTCATAAGAGGTCCTACCACCAGTGATTACGCAAATTATAATTTTGAGATATTAATGCTGCAGTTTGAAAAATGTTGCATTTTGAATAAAGTATGCGTTATTGTACATCAATATTAAACCAAAACAAATTCAAAACATTACATATAAAAATCCCTTTAAGACAACCATCGGGTGGACATTGGTAAAATAACCGGCCATCTTAACCTTAAATCGATGAGAAACAATTCAACAAACCTGTAGAGTACTAGGCCAGACACAGGATGTGTCGCCAATAACTTCGACTGCCACCGGTTGATACTCAGCCAGCTCTGAGGCACAGGATCCCTGGGTTATTGAAGCTCCATACTGCGCTACCTGGATGCTGATGGTTGTTCCACGGGGACAGACGAGTGTGACCATCTCCTCGTCGCAAGCTGCCTTTTGGTGTGTTCGTAGTGTTCCCAGAAGGAGTTCTGTGGACAATACTTCGATTTAAAATCGTGTAGTTTAAAATTATTATTTTTCTTGCCTGTTCTTTTTTATTGTATAGTTGTTTTTTTTATATTGCTTAGATAGGTGGACGGTCTCACAGCCCACCTGGTGTTAAGTGGTTACTGGAGCTCATAGACATCTATAATACAAATGCCGCCACCCACCCTGAGACATGTGTTCTAATGTCTCAGTATAAGTTACAACGGCTGCCCCATCCTTCCCATCCTTGAAACCGAAACGCATTACTGCTTCACGGCAGAAAACTAGCTAGCTGGTGCCAAATGTTTACCCATCTTTAGACAACGGTCAATAAGTCAATTGAATTGTATAAAAGGATGTCGCCATAATTCTTTTTTTTTTTCAATTTAAAACGATGCGTACATACATCGTTCATGCTTACAAATCTAAAATTATGGGGCCAACTCAGAACTAATAATTCAAAGGAGTTATTTATTTCCTTACTTTGACATCAATAATAAAATATTTAATATGTCGAAGAATAAATCCACCTCAACATTCATAAAACTTGATCTAATTCATAACACGATAACGACATCAATTCTGATATTATCTAAAACAGATCAAAAGGGATACGACCAGAATTTATGGTCACATGAAATGTAGGGTAAACTATACAGCGGCTAATATATTAACATTATATTACAATTTGTATAATAATTGGTTGGTGTTTGAGAAAAATATTTACGTTATATGTTTATTGTAATTTACATGAAGAAAAATGTATGTTAGGTATATGTTTTTATTTCTATTAAATTTTAAAATCAAAATTGAGAATTGTTCCGAATATATCAGTCAAAAAATGTCTTGCCTCTTCGAGAGTCAAGTAGCATTTATTTAAATAAAAAAACAACATCTCATTGCCTCTTTTGATATTATCAACTAGGATATTTTCATCATAGAGGTGAAGAAAGTATAAAGTCGAGATTTTATAAAAAAAAAAAGTTGTTACTACTAAATAAACTAAAATGTTCAACTGAAAAACGTAAATAGATCGGAAAAAAACACAAATTAAAATTCCAGTTCAAATAATTGGAAGGTGCCAATAATGGTACGGTCCACCCTATTTAATCCAATTAACGTTACGTAACATGCTACTTTATATCAAAACACTGACAGAGTATTAGCCACTTATCCCATTACACCGAATTTATAATGGCCAATAAATTTCGAGCTATGTTTGTTTATATTACAGAATTTTACAACCGAACAGCTCTTAGCGTTATCGACCCCACACATTCACCACGTTTGGATGATAATAAAAGGAAATAAAAATATTTATAAAGGGGCAAATGTGAAGCGTTCGAAAGAAATTAAGTCGAGATAGATTATTGCTTGGATTTACTTCTCCGGGACTGGTATGCTCATAATTTTATTAGGTTCAGAAGTAATTATATTTTATTATACGTCGAACGTGGCGGTAATTAATGGCAATCAGAGACTCTGTCAGTTAAAATATTCATCGAAGAAGGTACAAATAGTTTTATGAACATTCTTTTTTGGATTATAATTAAAATATTACAGAAAAAAATAATAATAATTTGCCAGAAATATTATTGCATTAGAAAACATAACGATAATACCCCTTGAATTCTGGACTCTTCTTTTTTAGTGGAATAATCTTTCTGTTCTGTAATTATATATAGTCTAAATTACATGTGCCATAACATAATATCTACTAAATTATATAAAAATCCTAAATTATATAATATCTACTAAATTATATCCTTTCATTACTATACTGTACTCTCTTTAACCCCCATACCCCTACATATCTCAAAGAACGTTTCGAGTTCCTAGGTGATACGCATAATTTTTCTCTGAGATCATCGGATAACCTGAGACTGAAAATGCCGGTGCATTCATCATCATTCTTTGACAATTCATTCACCGTCCAGGCGGTTCGATTGTGGAATGCTCTGCCGGATGCAGTGAGAAGTGCTCCAACTTTAAACTGTTTTAAAAAAATGGTGAAGGAACACTACTTATCTGCTTAGTGCTGTTTGTTGCATCATTATTATTTATCATTTCTATATAGTTGATTTATTATGTGTGTAAGTGTATTAGTATGTATTGTATGTAAGTATGTATATTGGTATATAACTGTTTATTGTATGTATATATTTTCTATAATAATATGTCTATGGTACACCGCAACATACCTGCTATATTTTTATATTTTACAGAATTTATGTAAATTAAACGGTTGTCTGGAAGAGATCGCTTTTAGCGATAAGACCGCCTATTGTACATATGTGCTTTTTGACTGTTTTTTTGAATGTAAATTGTGTTGGTGTGCAATAAAGTGTATTCTCTCTCTCTCTCTCTAAAAAGCTAAAATTTAACGGTGTTTTTTTTCAAATCACTTAGTAGTGATTTGTTTTTTGTTGGTTTTTTTGTGGATATATTGACACGAACATTTTTGATACTACACAAAACCGAAGCTCATAGAGGTGATAACCCTAGTACCGCCATCCATTTTGACATGTTATATTGAAATCTTCATGGTATTGTATGTACATGAATTATATTTAGACGTTATTCAACTTAAGGCTCGCTTGGATTTCAATGGACTTTCTTTCTAGAAGACATTGTACAAAAAAATATCGAAATGCTATATCGTCAACTTAGATGTAGAGGCCAAGTGGATGTAGAGGTAAAGGCCAAGTGTATTTCGTCCTTCCCAAAAGTGACATAGAACTTATCAGTGCTATAAACAATCAGGTACTTCATAAATTTAGCTCACGCAAATATAATGATATAGTGGTCAACATAATCGATTATATTGTCCAAAGACATTTTTAGGTTTTTATTTTTATTGCTTAGATGGCTGGACGAGCTCACAGCCCACCTGGTGTTAACTGGCTATTGGAGCCCATAGACATCTACAACGCAATGCCGCCATCCACCTTGGGATGTGAGTTCTAAGCTCTCAGTATAGTTACAACGGCTGCCCGACCCTTCAGACCGAAACGCAATACTGCTTCACGGCAGAAATAGGCGGAATGGTGGTATTTACCCGTGCGGACTCACAAGAGGTCTTACAACCAGTAAAGATCATAGGTGTCCCAATTGTTTTGAGCTATTCTGTCCCCGGAACTCCGAATATTCTCAGAATCCGTGCTTCGGTCGACATAACCTGCGACTATGCGTATCATGATCAAATCCTATTACGTATGCGTATTAGCCGATTAATCTAAAAATGTAAATAGCACGATGAAGGAATAACGTCTTGTAATAAAATGCTAACCATAAAGAATATTTATTTCCGTAATTAATGATTTCAGAACGTGTTGTGACCTGTCCGGAATGGTGATGGTGTTAATAGTTATCACATCCTTCAAACCCCTATGGATAACTGCATCGTTGAATAAATGGCCAGGGTAGTAGCACCTAAGGCAAACAGACAATAGACCAACAGAACTTGAGTTCGAATTAACTTTGTTTTTTAATATCTGTTCGGATCAAATTCATTGTAGTTATTTAAACTAAATACTCTAAAATGCGGAGAGAAACAAGTTTCGTATCTTTTAGTTCGTTTTTAACGATTACGCTGTTTGCCAATCAATAAACAAAAGTAGAAACCCATCAAGAATCCATTTACAAACATGCTCGACCACAACTGTACCGAAAAACGTACTATTTCTATCCGCTCAGACTAAAATAAATGGTATTATGCATGTAGGGAGGCGGCCGCTTAAACAAGGGGTCATTAAGGGGATGGATTCTATTTATAAACGTTGAATTATCTCGTATTTCATACTTGACGAGAGCGGTAATAGACAGCACGCGGCGGATGAAATTGATGCGTTTTGTTCGGCGCAATACACGAGAAATGGCGAGTAAACAAAATAAAGTATTTTAGATTACATTTTTGTAAAATCATTTTCATGCCGTTAATGCGTCGTGATGTTAACGGTCCTTCTAGTAATTAAGTGGTTAGCGCAGACTGTACAAATTATAAAGTCCGTGATTACACAGCGGGTAGCTATCACAGAACATAAGATATTTGACAGATGTCTAAATATCGCTACGACATTTTCATGATATGTTTGCACATACTCAAGTTTTGAATAATACCATTCAGGCCGTCGGTCTACGGAGCAATGTCACTCGTTCGGTGTGTGTGTTTGTGGTGGTCTTCCCTTTGTCAGCTGATACTTAATACAAGACGCTTACGCTTTGATTACAGCATTCATGTATGTAATGATTTTATAAATGATTTATTTTTTATTTATTTTTTCATATTTACTGTCGTTTTGTATTATCGAAGTACATCTTCACACTCTTATCCTTTTTTGTGCTTGTGCTTTACCTTTTGAGCGCCAACCGTCGATAAATCGACTCTCTATTAAAGTTTGATTATAGGTATTAGGTATCAACCTGTACGGATGTCTTAGCGCATGCATGTATAACGTTTTTGATAACTTCATTTATAAATAAAACATTTAAAATTATTTTGCTGTGAATTTAGTATTGACTTTTGAGTAATTTTTTTTAAATTAAAGGTTTTATACGAGGTACTTTTTTTCAAATATCACCATTAGCAATTTTTACAAAATATGCGAAAATAAGTTCAGAACGAACGAAGTTTCAGGTTCAGACGTAAATTACGATGAAAATAAACTGATGGTCTTTTGAACTGTGCAGGTGGTTTAATTTTACATTTTAAATTAAAATAATTACCTATCAAAACTAAAGTTTACCTTATGGTTACGGGCAGAAAACAAATCCGAGCGGGCTTAGAACATGTTTTAGTAACCAACGTGCCTATTCCAGTCGCGAAGAAGTAATGGATTGTAGTTTAAAGGGTGGGGCAGCCTTAAAACTGTACAATTGATATAGATCTCATGTCTGGTGGCATACATGTTTTTTTATTACCCTAGTAGGCAGACGAGCGTACGGCCCACCTGATGGTGAGTGGTTACCGTCGCCCATAGACTTCAGCAATGCCAAGGGCAGAGCCAAACCGCTGCCCATCGTTAAGTACTCTCCACAAGCCTCGTTTGAAAAAGGACATGTCATAGCGCTCGGGAAACACCGTGGAGGGGAGTTCATTCCAAAGTCGGATGGTACGTGGTAAAAAATATCTTTGGAAACGCACTGTGGATGAACGCAGTGGCTCCAGGTAGGATGGATGAACTCTACTCTGGTGGAGGGCAGTGTGATGGTAAAAACCAGATGATTTGACCAAAAAATTCCTCAGGGATTCCAAACGATCCGTGAACACATAACACGTAGTAACATGTAGTTATATTATGAGTATATGTACTCCCGTAACTACCCAACACCAAATGAGCCGTGAGTTCATCCACGTATCTAATCAATAAAATAAATAATAATATATAATGTCGGAGACGGTCATTAGTTTGGTAGCTAAACGAAACGCAGCATGATTCCCGAGAGATGGCAGCACGATTGCGGCGTCGTCGGAACTCGGCTAACTTCGTGCTACGACAGAGCCTAGCCGATAGCGGCCCATAGACGCCACTACACACTTACCAACCAGTCTTCTTGAAGAGCGGTGCCTCCGTCCTAATTCGTTTTCGTTTGCTAACGTCTAAAGCAGATTTGTAAATCGTTCTAAGGCAACAAACTTAATTGGTGTACTCAATTTAATATCTATTAGCTCGATCACCCTATTCGCCCCTACGATGTCTGACGATAGTGTTAATGATTTTGGTTTCTCCGACGTATAAATAACAAAAAACGGACCTTCGTTAGCACAAAGCTCAATTTGGTTTCTCCGACATATTAATAACAGACAGAAAAACAGACCGTAGTTACCATAATGTTCAAAATTCGATGACACCTTAACCGTCGGAGACCACGTAAGCCGTTGAGTATTCGAGAAGTCGGATATAATAAAACGAGATTCATAAACGCGAGATTAAATCGTAAAAGTAGATTTAACGGAGTATATACGAGTTACGGAAACCGAAAGAAAATACGATTATGTGAAACAAACAAATTATATATAAATCGTAAATACTTTATTGCGTTGAAATAAATCTTACTAAAGGTCCCGCAGTAGTCGAAATTCGACTATAATTAATTGGAATTGTAAGTTTGTACACTATTATGATTGTATTTTATACTTCTATAAAAACAAATTTCGCCAAGACTACACTATAAAAAATATTAACAAAGACAAACAATATTTTATCTATTCTCAATTTGACAACAGACGTCAAGAACAAAAGTTTGACAATAGATAGTAAGCTTGCGTGTGTGCGTCAAATACATGGTATGTAGTGTGTGTAATGTTTTCTTTATTGATTTAATGTATCTTTTATGCATTATTTAAAAAAAATATTAGCATTGTGCACTTCTTCTCTATATTCTCTATAAGTGTGCAAAATTTCATACTCCTCCGTCCGTGCAATTTTCGTAAAAAGGGATACAAAGTTTTTGCTTCACGTATTAATGTATAGATACAAGTTTCTGTTTCAGTAAAAGGTATATTTTTTCAACTTAACTGAACGTTTTGTTTTTTTTTTCAGTGACTCAAAGGCATCTGTCTAAAATACCAGGGGCACGGGAAGCTGCCTGATACGTATCACTATTTTTTTTAAACCCTGTCATATATTTCTTAAGATTCTGTATCACAAAAAAGCTGCTGGTGTCGATAAAAAAAAGGATGCTTGTACTTATGTACGCGCGTAAGAAGTTATACTTTATTTTTATTAATTATTTTTTTTTAGATATTTAATAATCAATAATAAATAATAAATATTTAACGTTAATCATTTAATAATATTTAGCATGAATTATATTAAATAATAATTTTGTCATTTATATTACTAAAAAATGAATGCTAATAACACTTTTTTTTACGAATGTACATTCGCGAAAGTTCACCTGCAGCTATATTCAGACTCGCCAAGTTATCGGTAGTACTCGTCGGTCGTATTGTAATGAGCGATTTAGTGGGCAATTTCATTTTTGTTAATTTTGTGTCACGGTGCGCGCGCAACATAAACTTTCACTCTCATCAATTTTTATAACGAGCCTAAAGAAGTATAACTTCAATAACTTCAAAAAGAAAAACAACTACTGAAACAAAACATGCATCCTAGTTTCAAACGTTCAACCATCTTAACCAAACGTAAGCTAACTTCCAAAATAGCTAACTATAATTATCGAGTCTAGAATTACAAAAAGCCGTTACGAGCCCCCAAACTTTTAATCGCGTAAAAATCGTCTACCCAATTCCGTTCCGTATTCTATTTTTACCATCCAATTACTGGTATTGTTCGCTTAAAAGAAACAAACAGTTGTTTGTGACTTTGACTGCTTTGGATTTAGTTTTACTAGAGGTCCCGCAGTAGTCGAAATTCGACTATACTTAATTGGAATTGTAAGTTTGTACACTATTATGATTGCATTTTATACTTCTATAATCACAAATTTCGCCAAGACTACACTATAAAAAATATTAACAAAGGCAAACAATATTTAATCTCAATTTGATAACAGACGTCAAGAACAAAAGTTTGACAATAAATAGTATGCATGCGTGTGTGCGTTAAATACATGGTATGTAGTGTGTGTAATGTTTTCTTTATTAATTTAATGTATCTTTTATGAATTATTTTAGAAAAATATTAGCATTGTGCACTTCTTCTCTATATTCTCTATAAGTGTGGGAAATTTCATACTCCTCCGTCAGCGCAATTTTCGTAAAAAGGGATACAAAGTTTTTGCTTCACGTATTAATATATAGATGCCGAAACGAGCGACGTGTACTGCAACTTGATTACGTTTTAAATACAAATAAATAGATTCCTGTTTTCTTTGGCTTGTTATTTTATAAATAACAGCAGTAGTATCGAATATTTAGAAACTATAATAGTTAGAATAATATGCAAATGTTCTGTTTTAAAAAACAATTGCTTTGATGTGTGGACGAGCTCACAGCCCATAGACATCTACAACGTAAATGCGCCACCCACCTTGAGATATAAGTTCTAAGGTCTCAGTGTAGTTACAATGGCTGCCCCACCCTTCAAACCGAAACGCGTTACTGCTTCACGGCAGAAATAAGCAGGGTGTTGCCTTAGGACGCTCAGTTTATGAGTGTACAAGATTAGCAGCGAATAGAATAGCCCACTAAGTTTCTCGCCGGATCTTCTCAGTGGGTCGCGTTTCCGATCCTGTGGTAGATTCTACGAAGTACTGCTCTTGCTAGGGCCAGTGATTGCAACACACCCGGCTTGAGCCCCGTGAGCTCACCTACACGTCAAGGAGAAGCTGATATAGCCTCTCAAGGCTATCAGCATAGATAGGAAAAGAAAGCGAATAGAAGCAGACATTCCGTTTCTATGCGGCAAACGACACAAGAATCGCACTGAAAAGAGTGAAGATATTGAAAAAATAATGTAATCGTTTGACATTAAGTAACCAAAATGTGTAAAATAAAACACACATCAGCACAATGTCATTCGGTTTTTAATGATTACCTTTAATACATGTGAAAAAAAATATTTATTATTTAAAGCTCTTTAGTTTTAAAACGGATTTTTCTTCAGTGTCATTCAATATCATGGCGTAATAAAGTCTGTAATTCAGTAAACAGAGAGTACAGTTTTGTATACAAAAAAAAGTATAGTTTATTAATACCGTTTACTGCTTAGTTTTTAATATTAATTTTAAAAGAGATTAAGGGTTTTTAATATTGTTTTCTTATTATACATATATAACAGAAAACGCAATTAAGCCCTGTTATTGTTTATTCATTCTGAAGTACTCTTTTTTTTTTTATTGCTTAGAGGGTTAGACGAGCTCACAGCCCACCTGGTGTTAAATGTGGTTACTGAAGCCCACTACCCCACCCTTCAAACCGAAACGCATTACTGTTTCACGGCAGAAATAGACGGGGTGGTGGTACCTACCCGTGCGGACTCACAAGAGGTCCTACCACCAGTTATTACGCAAATTATAATTTTGCGGGTTTGATTTTTATTACACGATGTTATTCCTTCACCGTGAAAGTCAATCGTGAACACTTGTTATCCTTGAACACTCCCTATCATTATACATACAAACGCTTTTAATACTATAAATAGGTACATTACCGATTTAATTAGAGCCGACGTACACGTGTGGGTGTAGCATGCACCAACGTGAATAGACATAAGAGATAACGAGAGTCGACCCGTCGAAGACATCTTAACGAATGATCAATCTTTGTCACATAAATATTTGATGACACGCTCCGAGTGGAACGACCTATTTAATATTCAATGAATTTTGTACAATCAGCGCGGTTTTAAGCTATGGGGGGATTAATTTAAAATGAGGTTAATGTATTCAACACAAAATTATTCTTTTTTATTGAATTCCGAGCATTTTCATATTTATCTACCTTTTGAACCTTCCCTGGACTTGCACAAATAATTCAAAACCAAAATTAGCCAAATCGGTCCAGCCGTTCTCGAGTTTTAGCGAGACTAACGAACAGCAATTCATTTTTATATATACCTAGTCAGGTCATAAATTCTGTCACATGTTTAATGTAAAATAATTGAAACAAGTTTATTCATTATGTAACCATTCATATACCATAATGAACTTGACAAAACATAGATTCTTATGACACTAAAGTTTATTCAAAATGACCTCCGTGATTTTGAATACAGGCCTTCAATCTGCTCGGCCAGTCTTCTATCGCAGCACGAACGAGGTCCATGTCAATATCGGCGGCTGCCTTAATCAAGGATGTCTTGAGTGACTCCAAATTGGGATGAGGCTTTGAGCACGCCTTTTCCTCCAAGTGTTGCCATATCTTGTAATCTAACGGATTCAAATCTGGACTGGAGGAGGGCCAGTCTTCGTGCCGGATGAAGTCGATTTCACGCACCGCCAGCCAGTCTTGTGTGCTCTTCGCTCTATGAGCTGGCGCCGAATCTTGTTGGAATATCCAGTGCCTGTTATTGAACATGATATGAGAAACAGGTTCCACAAGGTTCGTCAGGACTGTATTTTGATACACAACTGCATTCGTTTTTACACCTTTCTCACAAAAATGTACCTCTGTTAAGCCCCAATAAGAAACTCCCAACCATACCATGAGCGAGGATGGAAAATGACCTCGTTGGACACGCGGAATACGGTTGCTCGCTTCTTCACTACTGTGTGCGTACACCTTATCATTTTGTTTGTTGTAGCTCTCTTCTACGGTAAAAATTTTTTCATCCGAAAAAAGAATTTCCCGATATTTTTTTCCCGCGTACCGCTTCAACAAAGCGCGGCATCTCTTCAGTCTCAGGTCCATTAGACGAGCATTCAAACGATGTCCTGTTTTTCTTCGATATGCCCGAAGCTCTAAGTCTTCATTTAACACCCTTTTCACCGTGGTTTTGCTTAACCCCATCTGAAGGGCCAACAGTTTTTGCTTACGTTTGGGATTTCTTTGAATTCGCGCCTTCACAGCTTTTATCATTGCTGGAGTCCTAACAACCGAGGGCGACCACTTATTGACCTGTCATCTACACTAGAGTCTTCATTGTATCGTTTGATGGTACGATAAACGAATCTTTTGGTTATATTCAAATTTTTCAGTATGTTAAAAATTTGAATTGGCGCGTAACCGCAACGATGCAACGCAATAACTGCAACACGGTCTTCTTTAAGCTTCCACTCCATATTAAAAAATGAGTGAAAATTCTAAAAGTATACATTTTTATTTTCATGAACAATTCGAAATTCGAATTCAATAAACTTTTTTGTGGCCAGCATTCTAAAAGAAAAGTATTTACTGTGTGACAATACTTATGACCTGACTAGTTATAGGTATGGGATAAGTGGATCAAGTCCTTTTATTGTAAAAAGAATATTAAGTAAGGTAAACTCGGTTGACGTGTTTGTTTAAATTTCTTTAGGTGTTTCGAGTATCTTTATTTCCAATCTGTGCACCTTTGCTTATCCAATCTTTAATTGGACAAATGAAAAGCTCCTTCCTAGTAGGAAAGTTTTTCAAATTCTATACCTAAAATTAGCTTAATCCGCAGATAGCTCACCCCAAAGATTTGATAATAGCACACATGCGGGTTCTTTTCACTAAGTAGGCTTTTTATAAGGATAAATAGAGTATGAAGATTATTTTATGACGTATAAAACAAAGAAAAAGATAATTTTTAACCTACTTTAATTGAACTTTAGTGGATACGTGCTACTACTAAACTACGTACAGAACAAATGTGTTTAAATAAATAAATAAATAAAATGGTACGCCATCCACATAAAATAATTAATATAAATTTGTATTTAAAACACGCTAACTACAAGGGCTCTAAGTTCATTCAAGTCAAAGGACGTAAAGAGGGAAAAAACACGAAGGAGAGGACCGGATTAATTAATGGGCACCTCCACAATATTGTTACTAAATTTGCCTTAATTAATTGGATGACCTTTTTACGGTGTTCTAGGTACCGTGACGATTAGGCAGTGTTTGCCAGATTCGCGTCTTTTAATTTCTCCTTCCGACCGGGAAACTTTTCTCTGGTATTTTTTTTTTGGACCGAATTCAGAGTTTAAAAATAGGATGTCTTTTAAACATTTGGTCATTCGAGAACTTTGTCTACTAAAAAATCGGGTAATTAATCTTGGACTTTATTTAAATGGTTTAACATTAAATCCAGAGACTGAATTATCAGACAATTTACGTGAACAGGATTTGCGTTTGCAACAGCACTAAATGAATAAAAAAATCATAATAAGAATCTAACTCATAGTAAATAATTTAAATTTCGATAACAGCCTAAATCGGTAACAATGTCTAAGGCTTTATTTAAGACATGAATATGATATTCTGTGATTCTGACATGCTTGTTCATTAAGTTAACAAATAATTAGTTGTTATACTGTATATCTTTATTAAAGTATTATATAATATGTGTATATTGACAAACCGTCTGAAATTCAATTTTTCGAATTTTATATAAACTTTGAAAATCATCTTAAAACTTCACCTCATTACGTTCTTGGTTAAGAGTCTGTTTGTTTGTCCAAATTGGACTTGAAAGAGTTTTTAATATTGCTCCTCCACAGCGGATGTCTGTAAGCGTACCTATTTATTTTTGTATGAACAACAAGTCATTGTGTAAGAAAAATGAGGGCTCATTTTTAGTTATTTCTGAGATGAAAAGGACTAAAATTCGAACACGTTGTTGAGTTTTTTGATTATCAATATTTTTTGTGTTCATTTCGATTTACAAATTGTTCACGTAAAGAGTTTGTGATTGCTCAATTCCTTTGCCTAACCATTCTTTTTTATAACCAACATGATCTTTTATTAAAAATTTAAATTAATTCAACAACCAACAGCTAACGCGCACATTAAGACTCTGTGATTCATATGATTGTTCCAAATAAGTATACTTATTACCGTAATCCAATACGTATTAATAAATAAAATTCAGTCTGGTTTTATCATTTAAATAATTATTATACTTACACTCTCAGAAAAGTAAATCTAAAAAATTTAAATGCATCAAAAGGGCCGCGTCAAGAATTTCAATGAAGTAAACTGATAAACCACTTTGTAACATCAAAGTCTGTTCAAAGAAAACAAAAGACATGTCTTTTTGAAGTAAAAGTAAATTATTTGTATTCCTTGAAATCACTCAAAGAGATTTTTACGATGTAGTCAAGTCTACATTTTTGGTTTGGAAGTTGTTTAATTTACTGCCCGAGGTTTAAGATAACAAGGAGAAGTCTTAATGAAGACATACCACAATAATGCTATTATAAGTGGTACTCGATTATTTGTATAATATTCTAGTTTGAATTTTTTTTCGTCTCTAAAGACAGATGTGGTCAAAAGTTATATTTGACTATATTTAACTTATTTTATTATGGTTTTAAAAGTTGCTACGAAGCCATTTTGATTTTAGATCGGTAAATTATAATGGCGGTAAAGTATGCATTACATCCACTCCGGTGTTATAGGTAGATTCAACATAATCTCTATACAACTGAAACATTCTTTCTCATTATTTGGAGATGTATTTCACGATCCATCTAATGAGTCATCCACTTGGAATCTAGTCTAATTGAAAAGCACAACTGCTTCGCACTAAAAATAGGAAATGATACACCAGTATTTACACAAAAAAATTATTGCGTGTTTAATTTTTATTAAAGGACGCTATAGATATAGATATTTATAGATCCTGAGCCGTGGAATTTCTCAGGGTTTTCAGTCGAATTTACTATTTGTTGGCGTTGGGCGCCGATAAGAGTTGAGTCTTTGTAAACAAAACATATTGTTATACCTATTTACAGTTAATCGTTTTCTTATTTAGCTACACGCACGCTTCTTGTAATAGTAAAAAATGTTTGTAAGTCGTGTAATGCGTGGTTTGTCAGCGCATCTAACGACCATCCTAATAAAACCTTGGAATAGCCTAAGCCCATAACAAAGCCACGTTTGTGGCTAATACGTGGGAGCTGTGAGCTCGTACCGCACTTATCTGACATCGCATGCTTTTATGTCACTTACGGTACGCCGGTAAATACAAGTAAAACGTGTGCTTCGAGATCTTGTCACCGTTTTTTTATAGTTTTCGGAATAAAAGCGAGCCATAATTAAAATTAATGTGTATACTTTGAAGCCAAAACAAGACATGCTTAGCCGCATTAAAATTATTATTGTCCTTGGTCAGGATATTCGGCTAAACTATTATAATAAAAATATAGTATCATCGTCGCTATCTTTTTTTTATTGCTTAGATGGATGGACGAGCTCTTAGCCCACCTGATGTTAAGTGGGTACTGATGCCCATAGAGATCTACGACGTAAATGCGCTACCCACCTTGTGGTATAAGTTCTAAGGTCTCAAGTATAGTTACGTATGAATTACGTTTGATACATATGAAAATTTTCAAGTCGGACGTCGTAAATTTATCGAAAATTACGTTGAAAAATTAAGTTATATATTATACCTAAGAAAAATACTATCTGGTCTATAGAACAACTGAATAGATTTAAATAAATCCGTATGTATGTCTACGTGTAAATTGCATTTAATTTATTGAAGATACTGAAATAATAGGATGTCCAAAATATCTATTATCAATATATGAAATTTTTTTTAAGCATTTTATTGATTTATGATCGAAAAAACCGTGCCAGGAATCCGTTTAAAATCATTTTATTTTCTCTTCAAAATGTAACTAAAGTTAAAACGATCTATCCACAAAACGAGTCCGCCATTTCATCTCGACTACAGGGAATTCTTGAGTTAGTACAATAATAGCTGTTAAATTAGTCTTCAGAATCACAGATACAAAAAGTTATCGCACCACAAACCGCAGCTGTATGCTAAGACCGATAGAATGACTCGGAGCGACTGATTTACGTTCTTTCTGATGAAAAACGCAAAGAACACAGCTGCGAACGTATTTACCGTTTATGGCACGCTTGACTTGTATAACGGCAGCTAAACGGCGCTTAATGGTCGAATACCCTATTAAAGTTCTCCTGGAATACAGCTTTATATGGGCCTGTAAAAATTATGATGTTATTGGTATTTTTTTGAACACAAACATTTTAGAATAGTTTCGGTTGGGCAATTTGTTTTAGGACTATTTCTCTAATCATTATTCGCAGTCGTGTCTAGAATTGTATGGACACAAATTTGTTTTATCCATTTATCCTAATATTAACTAGTCATCGAACGTATTGTGGCCATTCGTGCATTTCGCCAAAATGAGACATTAAATTTTAATTAGACATTTATCCCAATAGTTTGGAATTTAGTGAATTTTACTGCATTGGAATCATAATAGATTGGGGAAAAAGTCTTTTTGCATTATAATATGTATGATCTTGTAATAAAATCTCTTTGGCTATACTATTTGTATCTGGCTGGTTTTGGTATCATTAAAAGTTTAAATTTTAAAGAAGATAATTCCAAATTCAAATTTGGAAAATGTGTTATGTGTTATGAAAGGTTTTCTTTCTTCTCATGCTTTAATATTGCTTTGGTCAATTGACAAATTCAAAATTCTTATCTGTGTTTATGTGGACGACATATTACATTGTTTGTAATGGATTTAAATAGTTCTTCAATAAAAGTTATTGTTAAACATTCACGATAATTCGCGTCATTAGAATATTCTTCAATATTGAAAAATGCTTACTCTAAATTTTCAAAATCCATAAGAAAACCTATATGTAGTTACTTATTATTTACCACTTGAAGTGGATCATATGTCGAAATTCACATATGAGAATATATGTTGTATTACATAGGAGCAGTACCACTTAAGCGCTACTCCTATCGCCTATCATGTTTTAATACGCTTAAAATTTGTACATCCACATCTTTTATGAATCCACAATATTTTTGAAAGCGACTTTTGGAAAATCGTTTCAAATCACAACGGAGCTAAACAAGTGCTCGCTTTGAAAAATCTGCACGATATAGTCAATATTATTCTTGCCAAAATCCTTTGAGTCACACAGTACAAACTAAAAGCAGAAACATAGGCAACAGCAAATAGAGGAGTACAATCGTATCCTTTGAAGCCATAAACTGTATTGTATGCAGTCTTTAGAGATGTATGGTGCCACATAAGGTACCCGGTCTGCGTTTGTACTATACTCTATTTCACTGTAACCACATATGCGCCCTCGTTGACAAATATTCCTTATATTATTCGACAAAAGAGCAATAATTATATTTCTATTTAGTATTTCGTAGAATATATTAAAACGATTATATCAAGGATACATGCAGTTGCCTATTGAATGATGAGTTATATAATTAATAGACTTCCCCAATCTATATATTAATACGTGAAGCAAAAACTTTGTATCCCTTTTTACGAAAATTGCGCGGACGGAGGAGTATGAAATTTTCCACACTTATAGAGAATATAGAGAAGAAGTGCACAATGCTAATATTTTTTTTAAATAATGCATAAAAGATACATTTAATCAATAAAGAAAACATTACACACACTACATACCATGTATTTGACGCACACACGCATGCATACTATTTATTGGCAAACTTTTGTTCTTGACGTCTGTTGTCAAATTGAGAATAGATTAAATATTGTTTGTCTTTGTTAATATTTTTTGTAGTGTAGTCTTGGCGAAATTTGTGATTATAGAAGTATAAAATACAATCATGTACAAACTTACAATTCCAATTAATTATAGTCGAATTTCGACTACTGCGGGACCTCTAGTTATAATATGTTACCGCTATCGTAATATAGTCCAAAATCTGTGCTCAGTATTTCGATCATTTTACCTCCAAACTTAGTATGTACATAAATTTTAACTAGAAATGGTTTAACAATTTCGCTAGCTTACATTCTTTAAGTAATACACTGATTTGTTTTTGTAACAATTTGCATCCCATCTGTCATACGTTGATGATACTATTGTAAAATAAACGAAAATCTTCAGGCAATTCATTCCAAAATTATTATTATCTACAGTATATTATAATAGTTACAACTCCAATGAATAAATGGCGCATGAGTAATCAAGCTAAGCTACGAATACTCCATCGTGTTGCTGGATGAGGTGGGCAAGCTGCTGGAACGCATTCTGGCGGCCCGCATCATTCAGCATCTGGTCGTGGTGGGACCCGATCTGTCGGCGGAGCAGTATGGCTTTCGAGAGGGCCGCTCAACGGTGGACGCGATCCTTCGCGTACGGGCTCTCTCGGAAGAAGCCGTCTCCAGGGGTGGGGTGGCCTTGGCGGTGTCGCTCGACATCGCCAATGCGTTTAACACCCTGCCCTGGTCCGTGATAGGGGGGGCACTGGAAAGACACGGAGTGCCTCTCTACCTTCGCCGACTGGTGGGTTCCTACTTGGAGGACAGATCGGTCACGTGTACCGGACACGGTGGGATCGTGCACAGGTTCCCGGTCGTGCGCAGTGTTCCTGGTGTTCCAGTCCCTGGCCGTGGGGGTAGCGAAGCTGCTGCAACGGCCGCAACGCACCATCGCGGTCAGGGTCATCCGTGGCTATCGCACCATCTCCTTCGAGGCGGCGTGTGTACTGGCTGGGACGCCGCCTTGGGTCCTGGAGGCGGAGGCGCTCGCCGCTGACTATCAGTGGCGGGCTGACCTTCGTGCCCGGGGCGTGGCACGTCCCAGCCCCAGTGTGGTCAGAGCGCGGAGGGCCCAATCTCGGCGGTCCGTGCTGGAGTCATGGTCCAGACGGCTGGCCGATCCTTCGGCTGGTCGTAGGACCGTCGAGGCGATTCGCCCGGTTCTTGTGAACTGGGTGAATCGTGACAGAGGACGCCTCACTTTCCGGCTCACGCAGGTGCTCACTGGGCATGGTTGCTTCGGTGAGTTCCTGCACCGGATCAGAGGCGAGCCGACGGCAGAGTGCCACCATTGTGGTTGCAACTTGGACACGGCGGAGCACACGCTGGTCGCCTGCCCCGCATGTGAGGGGTGGCGCCGTGTCTCGTCGCAAAAATAGGAAACGACTTGTCGTTACCGAGTGTTGTGGCATCGATGCTCGGTGACGACGAGTCGTGGAAGGCGATGCTCGATTTCTGCGAGTGCACCATCTCGCAGAAGGAGGCGGCGGGGCGCGTGAGAGACGCACAATCCCGCCGCCGTCGAGCGGGGGCCAGGGAGGCGGATCTGGCCCAAGCCCTGGCCCTCTAAGTGTTTCGGGTCTCCCTCACATGTCGGCCTGGGGACCGGCGAAGGGGTCCTAAGAAGACGACGTGCAAGCTGCTCTGCACGCGTTTTATGCATGAGCATCCCGGTGATGGAAGGCCGGCTATCCTCAACCCACGCTGGTTCTGACCCAGCGGGGTATTCCGTAGGATAGACCATTCTAACCGGCGCCATCTAGGCGGGCTTCGAATAGCCTGCCGACCGAGAGGGCTGGTGGTCGTGGCGCCGACGACCGCTGGTCCGGCGTCCCGAGGGGGAGGGTGATGGGAGAGATGTGCTCCGCACTAAACGCTTCACTTTCCCCCCTTTGCCTTTTCATGAGTTTTGTCTCATGCGAGGTTTGGGCGTTGGTTGTTGAGAGACAGGAGGTTTTAGTCGGTTCGACTCCGACATGCCCCGCCCTCCATCCCCAGTGAAGGGCGGAAGTCCGGCGATTTCCTCCTGACAAAAAAAAAAAAAAAGCTACGAATACTATTATTAAGCATGTATGTGTTACTATTTAGATTCAAAATCTGTTAATACATATTGTAACACAACCGTTTACTTAAATTTAATATTATAAATGTTTATAGAAGATGACACTGTAGCTTTGCAAATGGACCTTGATTGGAAGTGGATTCGGAGAAAATTCCGAATGTCACACTGGTAACTGGTCAAAGGCTTTTGACTAGGGTTATTGCGGTATTGGGAATAAGAAAATGCTGTACAGTTTCCTCGATGCTGATCATTTTAGTAGGATTCGACGACTGGCACTGGCGAAAAGCACTGGTACTTAAAAAGAAGACCTACACCATCACTAAAACTGATTTAGAAATATTGAAAAATGGTAAACTTACATACGTTTTTTTAACTATAACATTTTTCTAATTTTCAAATAACATTATGAGCTAGTGCCTATAGAAGTACACTACGTCGACAATAGAGCCTATCTTTCCATTATTTACTACCCAATAGCTACCAACACATTTGATTTACGACACTAATATCATAAATATTAAAATGGTTACGCTGTGAATAGACTAGTGTGGCTAGCCCAACAAGGAATATTTACTAAATAAATATTTACTAACAATCACGCCACGTTAACTGGTCCCGTGATAAGTTCGTCAAGAACTTGTGTTACAGGTACCAAATAACGGAAAGAAATGTAAGATTTTTATTATACACATACATATATTTAATATTTTAATATACATCCATAACCCTGAAAAAGACATTTATATTTATCATACAAATATCTTCCCTTGGCGGGATTCGAACCCGCGACCCCTTTGTGTAGTGACCATGTCACTTACCACTACACCAGACGCCAGACGGAATAGTTCGAATGGGTTACAAGTCGACTGTGTAATTATAAAACTAGGTCATATGAATCTAATTTTTGGGTGTTTGCCCGTTTTTCCCATCTACCACTTTAGTAAGATCCACACCTACGACTACATAAAAATACTCTGGGCTGTAAGGCTCAGGTTACCCGTGGAGAAGCATCTCTTTCGGTATCCCACGAACGAATTTAATCAGATATCAGATACATAGCAAGAGGTATAGTCATTTGGAATCCTACATCACTTCGCAAGTGGGAATTATGTTAGCACAAATTGAAAAGAGTAGCATGCGAGCAAAGCTCAACTACCATGCATTATGAACCATTTGTAATAGGCCCTGCGTAACGAGGTACTATACTATCAACAACATGTTACATTGAGTATGTATTGTATAATAGTAAATAAAATACTTCAGCGAAAATTATTACCTGAAAAATTATTTCTTCGACATGTTTTTTTTGGAATCAATAATTTTTTATATTGTAGCTACTTATTATTTGTTCGTAGATTGTAACTTATTCAATTAATGACAGATGTGATAAAAATGGCTACAGTGCCCGCATCGATAAGTGCCTATGTTTGAATTCGGAAGGAACGTCAAAAGTGACAACGAGCGACGTCCGCTATGACACTTTTCCCTTTTTCATTTCCAGCCGCCAAGAGCGACACATCTATTTCTTATTTCTTATATTTATTATTTTTAAATTCGTTAATTTGTCACTTAAGAACTAATAAAAATATCAAACTAATAATACAGTCCGCTCTTATTCACCACAGCGCAACAGCCACCGATTTCCGTCGTGATGCTAATGCAATTTATTTGTTTATTAATTTATTTTTCCCTACCTATTCGCTAGTAGCCTAAGGGGCTCAACTAGAGAAAATACGGCAAGAAACTCAGTGCTGTGGGATGCAATTTAGATTTCTAGTTAATATCTCAAAGTGCACAGTGTCACTCAATCATAATTATATATACATAAAAAAAAAACTATACACATCCAGATCTAACGTAAACATCACTCGTGTGCAAAGCAAAATAACTAAGCCATATTTTATGTGAGCACCAAAACTGCCGAACCAACCCCGCGACGGAAATTGCAGTTATAAATATTTTTTATGCCGATACACACTCGAAAATATGAAACCCACAGTCCGGATGGCAACAATGGTGCAAAATGCATGCAACCATGACAAATACTCGCCATGTGGGACCGAATGGCTTTGCTATACAGAAAAAGTCTAATGACACATTTGATTATCCGGAACCAAATCGAAATGGAAGCTTGTGTTTTTTTTTTGTTTCCTTTTTTTAGAATAGAAATTTAGATAGAATATTTCTCGTCATAAGACCAATAAGAATATATATACCTAAAAGATCACAGTTTAACTCCATTTTAAATAATAATAATCCTATAATAAATAATAAAAAAAAATTCTAAAGGTTGGACAACAGGAAAAGATAAAATGGTCCATAATAATGAAAGCGGTCATTGCAAAAAGTAGATCGGACGTTATATATTCATGTCGATTGTTTATCTTGAGAATATCAATATATCACAGTTATTTTGTAGCGGTAGCTTTGCCTTTTCCTACATTTAATAATAATGATTATTTCTATATTCCGAAAAAAATGTGCTACATTAATAATACACCTTGAAAAACCCAAAACAACGCGTTTGTTATTAATATTACATGCATTTATGAACGAACTCATAGTTTTATACCTAGTGCTAACTAGCTGTTGGAGCCCATGGACATATGACATTGTGAACGCCGTCGTCCACCTTGAGAAATTAGCTCTCAATTTAAAGACTGTTGTACCTTGGTGGTTCGTATCTGTGCAATCTTACTCCTCCTCCTCGTGTCATTTCCTCACTGCTGAGGGTCATGACCATCATATTTCGAGAGGATTTTACTTCTTGTAATGTCCCTCCAGCGCCTCCAACATTGGCCGCATGAAGAGCTTCGTGGAATGGGATCTCTAATGTGGTGCGGATTTGATGGAACCACCTTGTCGGACTGCGCCCGCTCGGTCTCTTTCCCTCGATCTTTCCTGTCACGAATAGTCGTGCAATACGTTGTATATAATATTTATTATTCATTCACCATAGTAGTTATTCTTGAACACTTGGCAACAACGTATTACCTTAGAAAAAATTTTACTGGCCCGTGGAATTTGAATGTTGACATTGTCACATTACTTCATACGAGTACACTGGACGTTTATCCTTTAGACTTGGACGAGTCTTTAAAAACGTAATAGCAGTCCCGAGTCTTAGGTTCCATTACGGTTAAATAAATATGGTCTCACTCTAGCTCAATGAAATAAATGTATGTTATATCTATTCCAAGTAAGTTACACAGTATATATACCCATCACAAAATAATACAAGAACTATGTAACATTATTTATTATGTTCATTTGGTATCGGATTTAATGAATGAATGAATTTATGTTAAAGGTAGTCTGAAAGTGACACCTGTGACAGAGAAGTTGAGAGATGCGCGTTTGGGTTGGTATAGACATGTGCTGAGACGAATGAAAATGAGGTTAGTAAGAGAGTGTTAATTATGAATGTAGAAGGATAAAGAGGAAGAGGTAGACCTAAGAAGAAATGGATGGATTGCGTGAAAGACGATATGTGTAAGAGAGGAGTGAGCGAAGAAACGGAACCTAATAGAGGAGTATGGAAGGACAAAACATGTTGCGCCGACTCCAGGTGACTTGGAGAAGGGCAGGAGAATGATGATGGTATCGGATTTAAATATTATTAAATGGTAATAAATTTTCGTAAAAGTATCTTACTCCATACTTTTTAAATATTTATTGGAAATACTTATTTCCGGATGTGGCTCGAGACAAACATTTAGTAAACTACAAACTCTCGGGAATAAGTTTTCAATTGTAAACTAACCGATCCGTAAGTCTAAAATACTGAACGACTCCAAAACTGGAACATGGATGCTCATTCATATAAATAACCATGGGATCATGAACTAAAGGAATAGGGTACTAAAACTAAACTTTAGTATTTGATGGTTAATTGACCTGAACATTCCGAATCGGTGATTCGAGTCAAGAAATAGCTACGGTTTGGTTTAAAATTAAGCTATTTTCCTAAAAAAATGAAGGAGAAAACTATGTTTTAAAATTAGTAGTCTTTGAGGATTATAATAATGGGTTTCTTGTCTTAGTCGACTAAATAAGGAGCGCGCTTACATAGCGTGCGGACTAATAAGAAGTGACAAATATAAAGTCAGAATGAAATTGAAAATGAAATATCAGGTGTACGACTGCGACTATTGCCAAAATATTCTTGTTAGTGATTATGAATGCGATTGCACTAATAAATCTATCAAATTCGAATAATTATTCTACTAATGTTTCGTGCATTCAACACATGTTTCATAGAGAAAAATCAGCTCCCGCACGAGTTCTATACTTGAGACCTTAGAACTTATATCTCAAGTGGCGCATCTACGTCGTAGATGTCTATGGGCTCCAGTAACCACTTTACACCAGTTGGGCTGTGAGCTCGTACACCCATCTAAGCAATAAAAAAAATATGCCTTTCAAATTCCATTGACAGTTGACTCAACTGTGACCTTTAGCGAGCTTGGTTTTATCTAAGCATTTTTTATTTATTTTCGCGTCCCATGTCCCTGTGTAAGCTATACAAGCATGTAGCGTGTTTCAAATAAGCGAATCCAAGTGTGTGAGCGCACGTCGCCGTCTGTTCAAAGTAATAGCAGGTACCAGCAATAAGTGTCGTGAATATGACAGCTTGAAACGGGTACGCGAAAATAAACTAAAACGAACTGTCAAATCCGACAATTCAATTCGTTTTGTTTTCTTTGTAAAAGGAGCTTTATTCAAAACGCGACAGTCTTGTTTATTACACTTTTTTTTTGTTTGTCGTTTGATATAATTTTGGTTCAATTTAATAATGTTTTAACTTGTCATTTTTTTCACTAGAATAACTCGAAATAAGCAAGGGAACACGTCTTATAGAGACAGTTAATGTGGTAATGGTAATTTAATAGACGCTCATCCAGTTTAAGTATAAGCCAAATTTTGCTTCCATTATAAATATTAATATAATTATCCTTTAATGTGGCTGTCTTGATAATCTTTATATTAATGGTTAGGTAAAGGTTTTGCTGATACAAAACTAATTAGTAGTCGAACTAAAATATACTCATCGCCGTGGCTTAAAGGACAAGACGCCTGGGGTGACACTTGTATCGCAATATTCCGAAGCCGAATATAATTTTATCTTGTAAAATACGTACTTTAACCTTATTAACGTATGACTTCACGATGAAGGAATAAAATAATATTATTAAACAAATTTTTCAAATTTTAATTTGCATATTCATTGTATAGCGTTGCGTAGGTAGGTGTTGCCAGTATGCCTATATTTCAGCCACGAATGAATAATTCGTTTTAGTTTGAAAGGTGGGACAGCCGTTATACTATGCAATTAAGACTAAGATGTCATATCTTAAGGTGGGTGGCGGCAATCACGTCGTGATGTCATTGGGCTCCAAGAACTACTTAACACTAGGTGGGTCGCCAACTTGTTCAGAAGTCTACAAAAAAAATAATGCTAAAATCATTTTCAGATTAATTTAAAGATCACAAAGCTACGAGCAGATTCATCGTGTCGCTTTCCGTGCTTATAAAGTTGTGGTCGCCCGCAAATCATGACCCGCTACGACGGACGCTTAACCCATGAGGGTCCAAGTTTCTAACAAATTATGTATCCAAGCATTTTAGGATATGGAAAATAATTCATAATTTAATACGCTAGATGATTAATCTTACGATTAGACTGGTGTTACAGCCATTTAGAACCTGGGCTGCGGCAAGTAAATCCTAAAACTTCATTATGTAAATCCGCACGAGTAGGTACCACCATTCTGCCTATTTCTGTCGTGTGAGGCAGCCATTGTACTATTAAAAGTGAGACCTTAGAACTCATGTCTCAAGGTGGGTGGGAGCATTTACGTTGTTGATGTCTATGGCCTCCGGTTATCACTGAACACCAGGTGGGCCGTGAGCTCGTCCACAATCTAAGCTAGAAAAAAAAGAAAAGAGGTACACACCCTACAATATTTCCACCAGTGCGTTGCAGGTCTTTCTCGACACACCGGCACTAGGGTAGATTGAAATGCTATAAACATTGCGAAAACATACTGTTTACAATTTATAGAGTATAGTTGTCAGTGTTGAACTCTTACTAACACCTGAAATAATCGGTCCGCATCAGCAAGAGGGACATAGTTCTCTTCGTCCGCATCACTTGAAAGTTCTGCCTCAGTGGGACCTATTCCGAAGTGAAAGTATTAAAATTACAATCTAAACATCGCCCACCCACCTTGAGACATAAGCTCCAACAAACATAGCTGCTTCGCGACAGAAATAGGCAAGACGTTGGTACCTACCCGATCGGTCTCTAAGCGCATCCGTCCTAAGTAAAATAGTTTTCAAATGATTGCAATGGATTCTACTATTAGTTTCGAACGAACCTCGATCATATTCCCTACAGATAAATATGACTCAGTAAAATCTAATTTTCTCATCTAAGTACACAAATTTATTCAATGAAAACTTTGATTATAATATCACAATAATAATAATTTTTGTTTTTTTTTTATGGTGATATGATAAATGTTTCTTCGTTCGCGTACGGATTTCTCAACGAAGGGAAATCGTTTTTTTTTTTAAAAGGCGATCATTTTTCTTTTTTGTTGGTATCCTCGAGTGTTTTCGCGAGCTTGCGTGTGAATATGGATCCACGTGATTCGGGTCAAAGCTGGAAATCCTTTGGCATATTACATTAGAAGCATTTGTTAATTTATGAAAATGTATTTTAGTGAAACTATTCTTCAGCCGTGAAAATTGATTCGAAATTTAAGTGAAATGAAATTGAAGTTTGAAATAGTGAACGAGAAAGATGGTTGAAAAGTGAATTATTAGTGCTTTTAGAAAATATTATCATTTTATTTTGTATATGAGAAAGAAAAAAAAATGAGTGAACGCACATTGTCATATCATCTCATTATATTATACATTTTCTGGGCGATTATTAAAATATAAATGTATCAGACAGAGGAGAAAAGGTCTTTTGCGTCTATTTATAAAGGTATGTCAATATAATAATATATAGTTCATATAAAAAACAAGTAAAGTACACTGATATTGGCTAACACCTACAATATTACTTAAAATTTTGTAAGTGCGTAGCTTTGTTTCAAGTTTCCATTGTGTTTCGGGATCGCCACTGATTTATCGGTTTCATTAACAAGAGCTTTGCATTGTTTCTTGAATTACTTAGATATTGAATGCGCTGACGATAAGTCGTTGAAGGTAAAACTGTGCGCAATTTGTAGAACAATGGAAAGCTATAAGTGAAAGATGACGTAAATTGTTGTGAAGAATCTCACTAACAGCGCTCTTGATACTTTATTATGATCTAGAATATTAAATGTCTAAATAGCGAATACTAATTTTCTGAATCATCTTTTTCTGAATTATCATTATAACATTTTGTGGAACACGTTCAACTCATAATGGTTTAATTAAAGGCAGGTTATAGGTATTTCGTGCGTGGAGGCCTCGCGATCTCTCGTCGTCTGTCAGACCCGACAACCGGCTTACGAAACTTCAAGGTGGTTAATCAGGCACTCGTGGACTGTATGGACAGTAACCGAGGACGCCATACCTTGCAACTGCAACAGATGCTGCAACCTGTACCGTTGAAAGAAAGCCAACAATATAGTTCCACCATTGCGCCAGTGACGTAGATAAGGCATGACATACACTCGTAGCCTACTTCGCCTGGGAGAGGCAACGTCGTATCATCGTCGCGCAAATAGAACCAGACTTGTGGCTGCCGACCCTCTTGGGTACAATGCTGGGGAGCGACGAGTCCTGAACGGCAATGCTCAACTTCTGAGAATCGACCATTTTGCAAAAAAAAGAGGTAGCTGAGCAGGAGATAGCCATCTCTCTCTGATCCATCACCATCCAACGGGGCCTTATGCCCAGCCCCTGCTGTAAGACTACCTCCAGCGATGATCGTCTTTGGGACGACCTGGGAGATAGAACCCGCAAAACAGCCAAGACACTCGTGGTAACCCAATTACGGTTTAGCTATGTTTCGTGATCCTACTCAACAGACTGGTTGTAGTTTACCTGGCTTAGATCTTGGTTTCGTCTAGTTGGCTTCACCGGCAACCTTATGTGGTGGAGGACATGCAGTCGTTTTCGCCAATAACCCCGTTTATCCGGCCAGGAGTCCTTGACGTGGCCACGCATCTGCAGTGATTAAAATGGTTGTTCCTCATACTTTTCCCAGTTCCGGACAGGGCTTGGACTTTCGAGTAAGGTGTGTAGTAGAGTGCCCTAAAGCAAAGCTACAATGAGGGAAATTCCATATAACCAGTGCGCCATTTCAGCACGGGCGTCTGAAAGTAGATTGGACCCAGGCCAAATTTTTTTTTTTCGTTTTTCCAAAAATAGCCTTTGGAAAAAATATCTAGACCGTTTTCATTTCAATAAGAATTGAAATAGTGCTGCGCTGTTAGTTGAAAAAAAAAATGTTTTCATTTATAACAAAGGAAAAACTTTCATGTTTTCCTTAGATTGAAATACTTGAAGATCTAAAAATAGTTATTATTTAAGACCTGTGAGACTTTTTTGTTTTGTACGCGCTGAAAAATTTATAATAGTCTAAAGATCTGAGCCGTTCTGAATCGAACACAAAATTGAAATTTTATTTTAAATTTTCCCGCAAAACTTAGTTTTAAATTCAAAATTTGCTTTCGAGACAGTGACAGCCGGTGTAATGTATTCACTGTTTTAGTCTCGGGGAGTGTAAGACGCAGTGGCAACATACGTTTCACACTCCGCTGCCCTCTTCTCCGCATTAAATAGTGCTGTACCTCACTGCTGTACAAGATTCACAGTGGTAATAGTCCAATACAAAGTATTTTTTATTTTTTTTGTATTGCTCAGATGGGTAGACGAGCTCACAGCCCACCTGGTGTTAAGTGGTTACTGGAGCCCATAGACATCTACAACGTAAATGCCGCCACCTACGTTGAGGTATGAGTTACAACGGCTGCCCTACCATTCAAACTGAAACGACAGCTTCACGACAGAAATAGGCGGGGTGGTGGTATATACCCGTGCGGACTAACAAAAGGTCCTACCACCAGTAATTACGCAAATTATATTTTTTTATTACACGATGCTATTCCTTCACCGTGGAAGTCAATCGTGAACACTTGTTAAGTACGTATTTCATTAGGAAAATTGATACCCACCTGCGGGTTTCGAACACCGGTGCATCGCTCGATACGAATGCACCGGACGTCTTATTTATCCTTTAGGCCACGACGACTTAGTTATTAGTAGGCGCAATTTTTTTATTTACCAATTTTATTTTAACATTCCATATAAGCAGACGGTTTAAGTGCTTAACATTTAAAGACACTGTTTACTTAATTATTATCCAATTCATATTAAACAGACAGAGACGACATTAAAAAATATATATTTACAAATATATATAAATATAATAAAAATTATATATTGGTGGTAGGACCTATTGTGAGTCCGCGTGGGTAGGTACCACCTCCCTGCCTGTTGCTGCCGTGAAGCAGTAATGCGTTTCGGTTTGAAGGGCGGGGCAGCCGTTGTAACTATATGGGTGGCACATTTACGTTGTAGATGTCTATGGGCTCCAGTAACCACTTAACACCAGGTGGGCTGTGAGCTCGTCCCACCATCTAAGCAATAAAAAAAATTTATTTACGATTCCTTCTTCATTAGGCATGAAGAATTCAAAACTCTGCTCTGTACAAAATAAAACCATATTTCAAAGTATTAGTCCGGGCAAAATGACTTTTATTATATCTTATTTCAAGTTTTACAACTGCTTCAAAACTTAAAAAAAAAAAATTCTAGAATCGGCCAAAGTGGTGTGCACCTAGTAAGATAAAGTGGTAACAAGCGTTTTTCGCACTACGCTGCACCCTCGCCTGCTGTAAACAGAGCAGTGACTTTTAAATTGTAGAACGGAATAGGAAGTCACAGGGAACGAGCTCAAAGGAAATTGTTAAAATTCCGTGTAGTTTTTCATGACTTTTATGTTCAGTAACATAAGGTGGATTTTAAAATACCTAAAATTGAAAAGATAATACATAATTTCTTTGAGAACTGGACACTTCGTATGATTCCATGTGCTATAGGGATTTAGGTTGACGTAAAAAATGGCGGAATTTTTCAAATTTCTTGACTCAATTACTTGTAAATTAAAAGTAAAGTTTCAATCGTTTTTTTTTCACAAATATATGTAGTATGTAATGTAAATGTATTTAGCCTTTTTGATTTGTGTTTCAAGGATTCTCTTGTTAGTACTTTTTAGATGTTTGTGTTTTAGTAATCGAATGCCTATTGATATGTTGTATGATTCTGTTAGCAACTAATAAAAAAAAGCTTCCATTTTTTTCAGTCTTTCAGCCTTGTTTTTCTGTATGGTCCACCATTTAAATGAAATTAGGATATTATGCTTGAACCACAACGAATAAAAGAAGCAATTTTTTTTTATTTCCTACCAAATTACTACCCCAGTAGCATCTGAACGTGAATAACACTAACCATCTTAAAGTATGAGGGCGTAATCTAATTGTATTGTGAGATCTCATAACATTTTAGAAGCCATCATGTATATACCAACACCACTACAAGTGATTAAATAAATATAATAGAACTGTCGTCGTTAGTACGTCAATTAATATTTACCGCTATTAAAAACGTTTACTAAATTATATACTACTAAAAAAAGAACCAATAAAGGCCGAATACTGACTTTTTAGCATCTTCATTTGTTGAACCTAGACTTTGGCTCTGAGATTTTACCGAATGAAGGTTAAAACGAAACACTGAAAACGAAGCACAATGCGACTTGTTTTCAGCACGTAAGACTGCTAAATTTGCGCGTTTTTATGTAAAATTTTCTTTTTCAGTGTGATAAATTTCGCGGCAATTTAGTGGCCACAGATTATAATCAGTAGCGGTTTCGTATAGGGCTTATATGCTTGCAATATTTAATATTAACAATGCTACATGACTGGTTAAATTGTATTAACTGCGGACGAAACAAACTACCTACGACTTAGTGAATTTAAAGAAAATCATTTTATCTGATAGCCCACATGATAAATTTCGCAGCAATTTAGTGGCAACAGATTATATCAGTAGCGGTTTCATATAGGGTTTATATGTATGCAATATTTAATATTAAAAATGCTACATGAATGGTTAAATTGTATTCACTGCAGACGAAACAATGTTTTTACTACCTACGACTTAGTGAATTTAAACAAAATCGTTTTATCTAACAGCCCACAATGGCTCGGCCCGTTTTAATAAATTATGCAATTAAAAACTTG
Organism: Bombyx mandarina; assembly: GCF_030267445.1. Taxonomy (NCBI): domain Eukaryota; kingdom Metazoa; phylum Arthropoda; class Insecta; order Lepidoptera; family Bombycidae; genus Bombyx; species Bombyx mandarina. The sequence continues at coordinate 4,763,802 of NC_143223.1, forward strand.
AGCTTATCGTGAACGTAACAGGGCGAAATAAGACATGACGCGGCCATTTTGTGCATGCCTCATTTAATTTTAAGAGGATCGTTAAACGAGATTCGGCGAAAAAACCCTTTTGTACATTTAAAAACATGTTGTTTTTGACTCCAGCAAAGAAAAGGGCAAATTTTGGCTGTTTTTGACTAACTAAAACAGTTGAAACTCAGTCACAATCCAAACTTAAAATCGATTCGATAATCAAATCAATAACCGCGAATTTAATTTTTAATGTACATATAACATTATTTATAATTAAACGGGCCCATATTATTAAATTTTTTGTTGCGCAATATTATATAATCCCGTCCCATATTGAGTATTATCTATGTACATACATATTTCATGCTTCTTTATTTCTTTTTATACGGGGTTGAGACCTGGACTGTGAAAGAAAGAGAAAGAAGAAGGATCGATGCATTGGGATAGGAGAAGGATGCTCCGTATATCTGAGCATCGCACCAACGCCTCTATCCTAAAAGAATTAAATATCTCTCAAAGGTTGTCGTCAATAGTGCAATCCAGGATTTTTCGTTATTTTGGACACGTATCGCGACGGCCAGCGGAGTCTATCGAGAAACTTGTTGTTCAGGTTAGGGTCAATGGTAAGAGAGTCACGTGGACGAATCCCCATGCGCTGGACTGATCAGGTGAAAGATCTTACTGAAATCCCACTTAACGAGTGCATGCGCCGGGGGTCGGTTCGCAAACTATGGAAAACATCTGTCAAGGCTTTCATCATTATTTGTGTGTGTCGTTTGTTGTCAGATAAAATCACTTCATAGCTCCAAATGACTCGCGTGACAACTTCAGTACATTATTACTGGTATAAAAGACCAAGATTCAATGAAACCAAAGAGTACTTGTCATTGCGGCCTACAGAACAAGGCGCCTAATACATTCGTAACGAGCGATGCGACGACTATCCCGGAATTCAAATCCCGCAAACAGGTACCAAATTTTTTAATTTTTCAAGAATCACATCCACGATGAATGAACCCGCAATAACTGGCGATAAAGGTAAGATCCCAAGGGTAGGTTACCTTTTGCCTATTTCTGTCGCGAAGCAGTAATGCCCTTTGATACCGAAGTAGCACTTCTATGAATGGATGTGCTCTAAGGATTTTTTAAGATGATCCGCAACCGAAGCAGAGCTCATCCAGTATGGATGATGTTAGAACCACTCTATCTACAGTGTGTTTGCGGAGATGTTATCTGCCACGTACCATCCGATTTTGGTATGAACTCTTCCACGGTGTTTCTCGGGTGCTATGACATAATCTTCTTCAAACAATGCTTGCGAAGGGTACTGAGCGGTAATAATTTCGGACGTTCATGAGTTACGGTAACCACTCACCACCTCATCGACTCCTAACTAGGGGAATAAAAAAGAGCAAACACGAATCATTAGTAATTTTGCTGATACCTAGGCGGCACTGAAAATTTCGGGAATTAACGAAGTGACACAACATTACTATTTAAAAATGTATTTATTGCTTTTCGAAGTATTCTCCGCGAAATTTGACACATTTTTCCATACGATGGAACCAATCATTGAAGCAACCATTCCATTCGGAAGTTGGGGTCTCCAAAATGGCCGTTTTGTAGGCGTCCACAGCTTCTTCAGGTGATGAAAATCTCTGTCCACGCAATTTATTCTTTATTTTAGGGAAAGTATAGAAATCATTAGGGCTTAGGTCGGGGCTGTACGGCGGATGGTCTAATAATTCTATGTTTTCTTGCTCCAAAAACTCTTTTGTTCTGTGCGCGGTGTGAGAACTGGCATTGTCGTGATGGAGGATGATGCGGCGGTTGCAGTTCTCTTTACGGAGTTCAGAAACGACCTGTGGCAAACAAATGCTAGCATACCATTCTGCGTTAACCGTTCTTTGTCCCTCAAGAGGAATAGTCGTAACATGGCCGGTTTTGGAGACAAAGGTGGCCACCATTTTTTTTGCAACACTCCGTGAACGAACAATTTTTGTTGGCTTTAACTCATTTTCGAACACCCAAACTCGTGACTGGTTTTTTGTTTCGGGTTCGTACGCGTATATCCAGGATTCGTCACCTGATACAATGTTGTATACAGCATTTGAGGATCCTGCGTGGAATCTTTCGAGAGTTCTGACGCACCAAGTAACGCGAGCCGCTTTTTGCTCTTCACAGAGCGAATGCGGTATCCATCGGGAAAACAACTTTTTTACACCTAATTGTTCATGCAAGATTATTTGTATTTAACTCATGCCAACGTCTAAAGTTGCCTGAATTTCGCGGTATGTCACATGTCGATGTTCCTCAATCAGCTTACGCACAGCATCAACGTTTTCTTCGGTGACTGCAGTTTTTGGACGACCTTGACGGGGATCATCACTGAGCTTGACACGTCCACGTTGAAACTCAGCAAACCAGCGATAAATTGTGGCTTTGGATGGGGCTTCATCACCAAATGCAGAAATCATCCGGTCAACACACTGTTTTTGTGTTAAACCACTTCGAAAGTCATAATAAATCAGCGCTCTTGAATTTTCTCGGGTCAATTCCATTTTCTCAACGACTAAACAAGTTTGACAAAACCTCGTGACAAGACCGAGAATCTTTTTTTAAATAAATAAATGGTATTCGATTTTTAAAACCAAGGAGTTTTCAATTAAAAAGATTTTAATATGACAGGAACAGTGGAAATATTCCATTCCCGATACTTTTAGTGCAGCCCTCGTACCTAATAAGTTAGACACGATAGGCTAGATCGGTTTTCGTATATATACGAGAATGATTGCTAACATTTCGGATTTCGTGACAAAAAATAAAACTAATTATTCATATTAAACTGACGGTTCAGTTTTTCCGTAGTTAACATTTTTACTTTTTTTGAAATGAGAGTAAATTTGCCAAGGGGGTACATCTTGCGAACGCTGACAGCTGACATGTTATATGAACTCGAAGTTATTATTATTGTTTTTTTTTTTCGGTCAGGAAGAAATATCGTCGGACTTGCGATGGCGGGTGGAGCATGTCAGATTCGAACCGATTAAAACCTCCTGTCGCTCAACAACCAACGTCCAAACCTCGCATGAGACAGAACTCATGAAAAGGCAAAAGAAGGAAACTGAAGCGTTTAGTGCGGAGCACGCTCTCCCATCACCCTCCCCCTCGGGATGGCGGACTGGCGGTCGTCGGTGCCACAACCACCGGCCCTCTCGGTCGGCAGGCTATCTGAACCCCGCCTAGATGGTGTCCAAAGTAGGCATAGGACTATTTACCTGTGAATGTTTACGGACTGCACGAGCATCAGTAATTATGTTATTTTTTATGATGTTGTTACGTCTTCATGGAAGCCCGTATAGTTCTGTACAATCAAATTATTATTCAATCTAAATATCATTACCCTACGGACATATCAAACACATTATAGATAACCTGTTGAACCTTTAAAAATCAACAACAACCAACTCAACTCAAAGGCGGTTAATGGCTCGATTTGGTTAATTTACCTACTCGGTCGCAGATATTAGTGAATCGGAATATCAACTAATTGGTAATTGGTCGCTTTCAATTAGTTCCAGACGTCAATTAGTTGTATGGGTCTCAGAAATTGGAGAAATCGTAATTCAGAACTAGATAAAATTGGCTCAGAAGCAAAGGTGTGCTGTTTAGAGTCTAGGGGTTCGGGCAAAATACGTTGACAGTTATGACAATGAGCTCAAACCATTACGAATTTCCATAAGTCTTCACGACTAAACATTATCTAATACTAGCTGACCCGACAGACGTCGTAGTGCCTCAATCGATAAATAAAAGACACATCAAGGGGACACATCAAAGGAAAAACAAAATTGTTTGTTTTTATATAATTCCGAGCTTTTTTATATTTTCTCACCTTTTAAACCTTTCCTGGACTTCCACGAATAATTAAAGACCAAAATTAGCCAAATCGGTTCATCTGTTCTCGAGTTTTAGCGAGACTAACGAACAGCAATTCATTTTTATAAGTATAGAGATGTGTAGGTATAAAAAGCGTTTTACGAAACGCAAATATTGATTTTAAAAAGCGAATATATCGTATTAATGTTCAAATGTTTTATGTTCATATATGTATTTATATTATGTACATACACTCGCCTTTTATTCGATACAGATTCAACTTTATACAGTTAATGTCGGTACTTCAGAAAAGGTTTTTTTCATAATGCCGTACTCCGCAAATACCTTTGATTCAGTTAAAAGGATTGTTTTTCATTTATTTAGCGGTAATCACGGCTGAACGTTGTCGGGTTTCGGTAGTGACCCATAAAAATTCAATCACGTCTTCAAACAAAACTCTTAAACAAACATTTGATTTCCATTAAAACATTGTATGTAGTCAAAGCGTACATACAGGCTTTCGGTGAGACGTGGCCGGCCAGACTTACGGCCATTATCCCTCGCTGGGAGCCACTTCAGGGTCATCAGAGCCCCGTATCACGTCCATTTTACGCGACCACTCACTGTCCCACATAAAACATTGTATACGACATTTTTGTTAATCATTTTCCCCCCTTTTTTTTCAGGATTTTTATGATAATTTAACTTAGATTGAGCTAAGCGCAGCTATTAACAAAATAAATTTGACATTCGTTTAACCAGCTTTAGGTACTTTAAAGTCATAATGAAACTTAAAAATTACAAGTACTGTTTTGTTAGCGTAATTCGGTTTCGTGTAGATATTTTGATAATTCGAGTTTAATGAGGGCATTTACATCGTAAAATAATTACTTTTACCAAGTAATTCATTTATTTCAGAATACCAGTTACCTTCCCCTTGAAACCGGGCGTATTACAACTTCGCAAAATAGGCTGATCTGTATTAAGACACCATTACTACGAAAGGTATGGTAATACAGTTCTTCGTTATTACTATTAAGGCGTCATGTACCTAAGCCAGCATGGGTCACAGCAAATACCACCACCCTGTCTATATCTGCCGTGAAGCAGTAATGTACTTCGGTTTGAAGTGTGGGGCAGTCGTTGTATCGTAAGACTGACACTTATGTTTCAAGGTGGGTCGCCACATTTACGTTAGTGTCTATAGGCTCTGGTAAGCACTTGACGTTAGGTGAATCGTGAGCTCGTCAATCCATCTAAACAATAAAAGTTTAATATAAAATAAAACAGTCTCAAAATGAAACTGTAGTAAGGGCGGCTAGATAGGCGCTATACTCTTCGATGGAATGTCGTCGTGGCCCAAAGGATAAGACTTCCAGTGCATTCGTATCTAGCGATGCACCGGTGTTCGAATCCGATCGATTGGCAAGTACCAAATTTTCTAATGAAATACGTACTTAAAAATATTCACGATTGACTTCCACGGTGAAGGAATAACATCGTGTAATAAAAATCAAACCCGCAAAATTATAATTTGCGTAATTACTCGTGGTAGAACTACTTGTGAGTCCGCACAGGTAGACTTATAAATTTATATTATAGATAGATACAATTCCTGTCCTTGTTTATTTGCGTTACTATGTTTATGTATTTCACACACACAATCGTAGCATCAGTTTCGATACTTGACTGCTTACAAGGCCGACGGAAGTGTGTTTAGGAGTTCTTAAGGCACTCTTTGGTGTGTGATCCTTTTCCTAAGGGCAGTGTTTTGTAGTGTTTCTCGTAAGTATTTGCAAAGGTCTCGAGGTCTTTTATTTGTTTCTCGGAAAAAGCTTACTATTTTCTTTCGCAAATGGCCTTTGTAATTTTACGAAGAATGGATACGTAATTAATACTACTAGAGGTCCCGCAGTAGTCGAAATTCGACTATAATTAATTGGAATTGTATAATAAGTTTATACACTATTATGATTGTATTTTATACTTCTATAATCACAAATTAAGATAAACAATATTTAATCTATTTTCAATTTGACCACATACGTTAAGAACAAAAGTTTGACAATAAATAGTATGCATGCGTGTGATAGCTTATGCCTATGTATAGGTATAGATATATAACACAAATAATGTTAGTAAATTAAGTAATAATATATTGATAGTTTATGCCTATGTATAGGTATAGAGATATATAACACAAATAATGTTAGTAAATTAAGTAATAATATATTTATAAATAATTGCTGTAAATACAATTTTAAATTAAAGCCAACGTTCGAGCGATGACAAACAAGTATGACGCATAGTTGTTTGTCACCGCCTACAAAAGCCCCTGCGCCGACCAATCTCGAGTCATTCTCGGTTGAGACGTCGGGCGGTGCGGAGCTCTCTCCCTGGCTTGATACTGTGTATAAGTGTGGACATTGTAAATTAAAAGATAAGTATAATTATTACGTTATTAAATAAATATTATTATGTATGTAAAATGTTTCTATTTGCCATTTATCATAAATAAATGAATATACAATGATTATTACATAATGGTATTATTATTACTCAATAGATAGATGTTCCTGATGAAGTAACTGTTTTGAACTATGCTTCAATATTCAATTCAACAAATATATAGTGTAGAATTGATAAATTGCTGATTTATAGGTTGTTGTCAGCTTAGGTTACTATTATCAGAAGTGGGATACGATAATCCATGCTTGTTAACTGATATTTTCCTTTTAAAGTTTCCAGATGGATTTACCTAAGCGCTTCTGAAGGCCATCAAAGACGCAGTTTCCGGTTCCCGCCAGAACGACAGCGAGGTCGCTCTGCCAGTATTTGATCCAGCTAAAAGTGACCTTGGTGCTGAATCATGGTGCAACAATATTGAAACCCTCATCCAAAGAGTTTGGATGGAGTAACGCCGCAACAGTCGCCAAAGCTGGTAAGGCCCGTAAGGGATCCGCCTTATTGTGGTTTGAAACATGGGACCCGGCTGAGGGTCGTTCGTGGGACAATTTACGTTTAGAGCTGGTAAATTTATTCCCTGAGAAAAATAATCTAGCAGAAAAACTTCAAAAGGCAGTACTATACACGTCTGAAACTGCAGATTCTTATTGCGAGTACGCAAGAAAAAAAAAAAAAAAAAAAATAGGTTACTAAAGAATACAAAAATTACATTTACGGAATTATAATTGACTGAATTAGTCTGTGGCAGTATATGCGATGTTAATGTAAAAATGGCTTCGTTTAACAGCAATGTTAAAACTACTTCAGAATTAATTGCCCTATTTACTTCTTACGCGAAAACAAAAAACAAAAAAAAAAGGGCCAATAGACAGTAAAAACCCTTACAATTCGCAACCCCCGTAAGCGCTTTAAGACTGATTCTAAACCCGATGACGTAAAGTGTTTTAACTGTGGTAAAATCGGTCACACCAAACAACAATGTTACAGTAAAAAAAAAAAAAAAAAAGTACCCAAGAACAAGGATCAAATAATGATAAAATAAAATTTTGTACTTATTGCAAAAAACCCGGGCATTTAGATTCTTACTGTAGATATAAACCCAAAACGGACCCTTCTAAAATTGAATAGAAACACCGAAAAATGGCAATGGGGCATTGAACAAGATAGAGCACGAAAGTATGTAATTGATCATCTTACCTCCAAACCTCTTTTGACAATATTTGACCCACAGCGTCTAACAGTTACACACCGATGCTAGTGCTATAGGTTATGGAACAATATTATTACAAGTTAGGTAACGTAAATAAGTCGGTCGCTTATTATAGTGAACGGACAAGTCCAGCAGAATCCATGTACTGCTCTTATGAGCTAGAGAAAAAAGATTTGTCACCTAGGGTAGCACGTTGGTGGACCTTTATGCAGGATTTTCAATATGTTGATTTTCTAAATCGCAATCCTGTTTCCGCTCCTTCAGAACGGCAGCATTATCTTAAAGTAAATTTTATTGAAGCCGATAATATCCGATAATATAAGTCGCGAGTCTTGGTTAAAAATCGCGCAAACAAACGACCCCGAAACCCAGACCCTAATGTCGCAATTGCAAGTCGGTAACTTAGACACTAACCAATATGTAAATAAAAATAATTTATTGCATTATAAAACTAGTCCTGATTATGAGCCGAGGTTGTTTGCGCCGAAGGGATGTAGATTAAAAATCTTAAAACTATTTCTTAATGAAAATTGTCATGTGGGGTTCGATAAGGTTTTACATAAAATCCGACAATATTTTTGGTTCCCAGGGATAACATCTTTTATCAAAAAATATATTAACCATTGTCTTACTTGGGTTAAAAAGAAGGGATTCTCTGGTCCTAAACAAGGGTTATTACATCCGATCGATAAAATTGCTGTACCTTTCCATACCATACATTTAGATTGCACAGGGCCTTTTCCAACAACCACGGAAGGCTTTAAACACATTCTATTATTAGTTGATGGTTTCACAAAATTTTGTCTCTTAAAACCCCTTTCTTGGAATAACTCGTTAGTTAATCGAGAGTAAATCAATTTTACGTTTTACCATCTACAATTCTAAGGATAGTGGGCCTATTCGGAAATTGTTGCTATACCGCCGTTTCTCACGGAATAACGGAGCTATTCCTAGAATGGCGTCAGTCAGTCCATCTGATTTCTGTCATTTCATAAATATTTATTCTGTTTTAATTTCGAGTCAACGCAATGCACAAAATTATTATTATTAGTCTGGCATTGTATTATAATGCAACGTTTAAATGAAAAAAAAGATAAAACTACGCGACAAAACTTGACGATTCCCTCAAACAAACAACAAATAAAATTAATACGTTTGACAGCTAGATATCTTGATAATGTATCGAACTGTTTGTTTGTTTTTTGGTGTCCATTAAAGAATTCTCTCTCTTACACTACAGCTAGTTTTTCACACAAAAATACGGCAAAATCGAGTTGACACTATGTATGCTTTTACACTATGCCGTTGTACAACATTTATTTGCCGGATTTTATTTTCGTTCACCATTCACTCTGCTATTCACGTTTTGCTATTCGTAGCGCAAGTATACTATCGTTTACGTGGAAAAACTACTATGGATTTACTCGAGATTAAAATTATGGAAAAGGTTATTCTTCGTATAGTTACTATCATTGGTAATAACTGATCGTAGTACGAATTTTAGCTCTAATCAAATCCAAGACCTTTTTAGAGAACTGAATATCGAACACTACATGATAGCTACTGGTACACCTAGAGGCAATGGTCAGGTTGAGCGTTCTACTGTAGTCAATATGTTAAATACTATGTGCGAGGAGCCGTCAGAGTGGCCGAACGTATTGCTAAAAGTACAGCAGTAAATTAACACGACAGTACAAAAATCGACTGGCTTCACCCCCATACGTTTACTAACCGGTATAGAAGCAAATATACCTATAGTACAATCTCATCTAAACGGAATTATTAATGATGAGGATTTACACCCCAATATTGACGTCCAAGCTGATCGTGAAATAGCCAAACAGAGGTTACAAAAAAAATAGCAGAAACATTTAAGCAACGATTTGATCATGTTAGGCGGAATACTAAACAATACAATATAGGTGATCTGGTCTATGTTAGCCAGGATCATACCTTACGAAATTCAGTGTATCCCTCCAAATGATCGCTATACTCTGAAAGGCAACGGGAAAAATTATGGTTTTGGCCAGGAGAATGGGTTGATCATAATTTGTGATTGCTTAGATTTCAAGATTATAATTGTTTGATGATTATATTTATTTTTCAACTATATAATGTTTTGTACTAACTAGATTGGTTTAAATTAAAGTTTTTTTTTTTAGGAACATAGGTTACCTACATAAAATGTTACTAAAAATATATACATGGTACAAAAAGAAATTGAGAAAATCACGTCATATTGTGAATGAGTAAAAATATTTGGCTTTAAATTTTATCTGTCTGAGTACCGCTGGTCGGCCTACTATTTGGTGTCAATTATCTCACAGGCAGCGGGTGAATGTGATTGACATGTCTATGTAGTTGGCATTACTCAATAATTTTTCAATCCGAGTACCGCTGGTCGGCCTTCTATTTGGTGTCAATTATCTCACAGGCAGCGGGTGAATGTGATTGACATGTCTATGTAGTTGGCATTACTCAATAATTTTTCAATCCGAGTACCGCTGGTCGGCCTACTATTTGGTGTCAATTATCTCACAAGCAGCGGGTGAATGTGATTGACATGTCTATGTAGTTGGCATTACTTGAAGTCAGAGTACCGCTGGTCGGCCTTCTATTTGGTGTCGATTATCTCACAAGCAGCGGGTGAATGTGATCGACATGTCTATGTAGTTGGCAAGAATACTCTGTTACTTATTTAAAGGGGACCATCGTGTCTATGCAAATGGTTCATTCGACTTGTTTGAAATGTTTTGACTACTTTCTTTTTTTTTCTGTGCCATGTATATTATATTGATTAATGAATCGAATATACCTACTCATATATTATAAATAAAATAGTAACACAATACTTCGAGGACGAAGTACTGTCAGTATGGCCGTGATAGCTTATGCCTATGTATAGGTATAGATATATAACACAAATAATGTTAGTAAATTAAGTAATAATATATTTATAAATAATTGCTGTAAATACAATTTTAAATTAAAGCCAACGTTCGAGCGATGACAAACAAGTATGACGCATAGTTGTTTGTCACCGCCTACAAAAGCCCCTGCGCCGACCAATCTCGAGTCATTCTCGGTTGAGACGTCGGGCGGTGCGGAGCTCTCTCCCTGGCTTGATACTGTGTATAAGTGTGGGCATTGTGAATTAAAAGATAAGTATAATTATTACGTTATTAAATAAATATTATTTTGTATGTAAAATGTTTCTATTTGCCATTTATCATAAATAAATGAATATACAATGATTATTACATAATGGTATTATTATTACTCAATAGATCGATGTTCCTGATGAAGTAACTGTTTTGAACTATGCTTCAATATTCAATTCAACAAGTATATAGTGTAGAATTGATAAATTGCTGATTTATAGGTTGTTGTCAGCTTAGGTTACTATTACGTGCGTGCGTCCAATACATGGTATGTAGTGTGTGTAATGTTTTCTTTATTGATTTAATGTATCTTTTATGCATTATTTAAAAAAAAAACTTGTGCACTTCTTCTCTATATTCTCTATAAGTGTGGAAAATTTCATACTCCTCCGTCCGCGCAATTTTCGTACAAAAGGGATACAAAGTTTTTGCTTCACGTATTAATATATAGATTTTAAGGGCCGAATTAAAACTGTTATCTTTTCAAAATCGTAATTTAATTTTTTAATAGTTTCCTCCTTTCTTCTATATCGTTCCCTCACTGCTGAGGATCGCGACCACATGTGACGTTCTTCCACTGTGTTCTATTATGGGTGGCATGGACCGCATGGTACAGACTACCACCTAGTGCTTCTCTTACTAGATCTGACCATCTGGCTGGTGTTCTGCCCACGGCGCGCTTGCCCTCTATGCGACCCGTAATTATGAGCTTCTCTAATTCATGTCTGGGAGACCGCATGATGTGTCCGAAGAAGCTTCCTCCTATGTTAGAGTAAAAATTCTATGAAAATATCATCGCGAAACAGTAAAAAATAACCCCTCTTATTATCGAGAAATATTAGGAGTTTAATAGTGAGATTTATGACGCCGCGTCACTTTCGTAAACGGGCTTATAGTCTCAAGATGCACCTGACGTTAGCTAGTTCTCGGCTACTTAAAGCCTACTTAAAGACTCGCTGTTTATTACGAGCTGCCGTAAGCTACAAATTGAAATAAATGATTCCATGCTAACATAGGTCTTCCTGAAATAGGTACAATGTTTCACGGGTACAGAGTATCGTCCATAATACTAAATTATACTAATAGAACGCGCTGCAACACAAGAATATATCGCCTTTTCGCATTAAAAGTGTACAATTTCCAAAAATATTCGTAATTGAGTTAATATGCGTAAACACTTAGTATCATCAGTATTTTTCTCATAAATACTGTCAAAAGAGCGTAGTAGTTGTAGTTTAGTTTTAGTTTACTTATGTTTTGATTATTCTTAACAAAATTAATACATAATTTAATCTTACTTTAAATAAAATAAAATAAAGATGATAATATTAAAAATATTACATGTTAAGCCTTTAAAACTGTCTCCTGTAAAATTAGGAAGTTTTGAGACTAGACAGTTTTAATGTGAGAAGACGATATGTGAATAGCATGAAAGTTACAGTTTTTTTTTTTTTTTTTTTTATGATTGAAACTTTACTGTTGGCCCGAAGGCCTTTCCAGTTTCACCAGGACAGGTGGGCGAGCAAAGGCTCAGCCAAGAGGGGTGGGATTTGCTAACAACTGCCCGAGCGCCTCCGAAGGAGACCTAACAACTCATGAGCAATTGTTTCGCGAATGAATCTACTACCGGATCGGAATCGCGACCCGCTGAGAAGATCCGGCGAGAAACTCAGCGGGCTGATGCATGGGTTAGGTTGCACGTCGACCTCTTTGTCGAGTTCGACGAGTATGGTTACCGGGGTCCCTAAGCCTGCCCCTAGTATTAGAGGTGAAGGCATCTAATGCAAAGGTTATTGGATCTGATGGATCCGTAAGGACGTGTCTAGGGCGTCGACGGTGACTGGCTCCTGCATGATCAGGATTCGGGGAGTAGTCAGCGGCGGCAACGATAAGGCGATTATCATGACGCATAGCCTTATAGAAGTATCGTTCCGACGCTGACTTCATGTATTTCCGAATTGATTCGAGGCCCAGGTCGTCGTGTAGGTCAACGTTCCTCACGAACCACGGAGCCCCGACAGCTAACCTGCAAAAGCGGGATTGTAGGGATTGGAGGGTGTCTATGTGTGTGCGGGCCGCGTGAGCGAACACCACACTCGCGTAAGTCATGACGGGCCTTATGCAAGTTTTGTAAAGTGTCACCTTGTTCCGAAGGGACATTTTACTCCGCTTACAGATCATGGGGTAGAGTCTACCGAGAATAAACGCGGCACGGTCACGGACTGATTTTATATGCGGGCGGAATGTCATCGATGCATCCAGGGTAACGCCCAGGTACTTGACCTTCCTGGCCCAGGGTATGGGTTGTCTAAAGAGAGTAATCGGGGGTGTGAGATTCCTCCTCCTAATCCGGGAGGAAATCCGTGTGGAGCTTCCCCTCTGAAATAGCACCGCAGTACTTTTCGCTGGGTTGATGTCTATGCGCCATTTTCGGAACCACTGTCCTAGGGCTAGGGCTGCGCTCTGAAGCTTCTTCGCGATTAGGGACTTATTTCTACTAGAATAGTAAACAGTCGTGTCGTCGGCGAATAAAGCTAAATGGGTCGGCGGCGACCGGGGAATATCGTTGACGAATAAGCTAAATAGGAGGGGTGAGAGGACAGAGCCTTGCGGGACTCCAGCTGTGAGAGGTCGTGGGGAGGAGCGGGTTCCCTCGACTCGATATCGAAAAGAGCGGTTCGACAAGAAGTCCCGTATGATGAGCACGAGACTATCCGGCACGCCCATGTTGAATAGTTTGAAAATCAAACCATTGTGCCAGACTTTGTCGAACGCTTTTGCGACGTCGAAGAAGAGAGCTCCCGTGTATAACGGTTTTGGTCGATTAAGCCCCACAAGAATGTACTCCGTGAGGCGGTGCACCTGTTGAACGCATGAGTGATTTGTACGGAATCCGAATTGTTCATCGATGCGAATGCCCTTGGATGAGACGAAGTCTCTGAGGCGTTTGTAGAGCAGACGCTCATACAGTTTGCCTAGAGACATGAGGAGGCTAATCGGGCGGTAGCTCGTCGGATGATTTTTTGGTTTACCGGGTTTATGTATGCCGATAACGTCCGCTTCTTTCCACACCGCGGGAAAGATACAGTTCGCCATAGCGGCATTGAAAATAGATGCCAACATCACGATGAGTTGGACGGGTAGAAGTTTAATAACGCGGTTAGATATACCGTCGGAACCGGGAGCCTTGCGAGAACGTAGGTCTTTGATCAAGTCTTTAACTTCTATCGGGGTGACGGGTGGTAACGCATCCGATGGTGGCAAGGAGGCTCTGCGTTCTACCTCACTGTCTACTAATTCTACATGAACAGGGTCCACGGATTGAGTGCTGGGCGTGCACTGGGTTTGCAATGTATCGGCCAGCAGCTCTGCTTTTTCGTCATCATCGAACGCCGCGAGTCGGCCTGAGGGGCCTACGAGGGGGGGCATAGTTACTACCGTATCCGATTTGAGAGTACGAGCTAAGCGGTAGTAAGACCTTTGGGAGGGCGCGAGTCCTTCTAAGAAATCAGACCATCTGGCATCTCGGACTTCGGCGATGCGAGACTTTACGTCGCGTTGTAGGGCACGCATTCGTATACGATTTTCCGCGGTAGAATACCTGTCGTAGGCGCGTATTGAGGCGTTCTTAGCTCTAAGGAGTTCCCTAATATCGTCGGACAATTTGAAGCGGTGAAGGAAGTCCTCCGCTACAACTTGTTTCGATGACCTATCTAATATCGAGGTGATGTGTGACGTTAAGATGTCTATGGCTTCAGCGGTATCCTGAGGAGACGGGATAGAGTCCGGGTTAAACGGGAGCGATGGTGGATCAGATTCAGCCAGGCTGATGCCCAGCGTGTGCCAATCCACCACAGTCCTCGTGACGGGAACGGAATCGGGAGCGCGACCGAGCTTCATAACGACGGGACGGTGGTCTGAATCTAACTCTGAAACTACTTCGATCGAGTGTAAGCGCAGAGTTACGTTTTTTAATAACGCTATGTCGAGTATATCCGGGCGATGCGCGATGTTTAGCGGGTAGTGAGTCGGGGTTAGCGGAGCGACGATATCGAAGGCGAGATCATCGACTAACGCGTCAAGCCGCCTGCCATTCGGGGTTGTGGTGTGTGAGTTCCACCTTATGTGTTTACAATTTAGGTCGCCCGCCAGAATGACAGAGCTCCCCATACCGAGCAGCGCCTCGATATCACTGCTTAGAACGATCTTATCCGGTGGAAGATAAACGGACGCGATAACGATCGGCGCGTGTCCCGTCAGTGAGATTCGGCACACTGATGCTTCGATATTAGCGAGCGCGGGAGGATCGAGCGGGACGCAATGCAGGGCTCTTCTATAGTAAATGACGGTACCACCACCACGGGCAGAGAGCCTGTCGTTCCTGACCATGTTATAGTTCGCGATTTTAGGGTCACGGCGCGCGGGCTTAAGTAGGGTCTCCTGCACTAAAAAGATATCAATTTGATGGTCACGCAAAAAGTCAGAAACCTGATCACGTTGATTTGCGAGACCGTAAGCGTTAAAAAATCCTATCGTTACGGATAGGGGCTTTATTCTACTTATATACGCCATTGATTACCGGCGGAGTGAGGGGAGGACGTACGTATTTAATGACGCGTATACGTCGGCGTATTCTTGCACAACGGCGATAAAGTGTTGTGCAGTGGAGGCAGCGCGAATGGCGTCGCCCAAAGCGTTAACGCGCTCAAAGTTGATCGACTGAAAGAAGTCGATCGCTAAAGCGAGATTTTCGGACGCGGTCGGAGGGCAAGTCGCGGGGGCGGGACGAATCGCGGAGGAGGGAGTTGTAGCCGTGTTCGTGTACGGCAGCGGTTTTGCCCAGGCCGAGACACTGGGCACCGCCGCCGGAACGAACGCTGGCTTAGCCTGCGACGCAGAGGGTGCCGAGGCTTTGATGTCTGGGCCGGAAGCTCGGAGGCGGTTTTGGCGGGCGACGCGGCGATTTATTTTAGGGGCTCGGGGGCAACCACGGTAATTCGCGGGGTGACCCTGTGTTCGACACAGGACGCAGCTAGGCGGTTCCGTCGCGGTTTTTTGGTCGCGAGCGCAGAGGGCCGTGGCGTGATCGCCCAAACACTTAACACATCGGGGGCGCGCGTGACAGTTACGGGAAGAGTGCCCGTACAATTGACAGTTATGGCACTGGCTAGGAGTGCCTTTTTTATGGGGGGCTTCGATGGCGATACCGGAGA
Organism: Bombyx mandarina; assembly: GCF_030267445.1. Classification (NCBI taxonomy): domain Eukaryota; kingdom Metazoa; phylum Arthropoda; class Insecta; order Lepidoptera; family Bombycidae; genus Bombyx; species Bombyx mandarina. The sequence goes on from NC_143223.1 coordinate 4,779,743, forward strand.
GCCTACAGACGGTCTGTGTGTTGAAGATTTTCTTACCCTCGGGGGTAGGCTGGAGGGTGACTAGAACCATATTATATGGCTCCCTACCGCGACCGGTGTGCATACGGTGCACAGAATTCACTGGAAAGCCCTGTTCTAACAGATCAGCCTTGACGAGCTCTACATCTAACTCTTTAGGGATTCCGCGTATTACAACGCGGAGTTCGCGCTCCTCCTGGAGCGTATAAGTATGGAAACTTATACGTTCCTTACGGAGGTAAGAAGAGAGGGCCCTATGGTCGTCAGGGCATTCGTGAAATTTATATTTTTGGCCTTAAGGGCCAGGCAAACTCGATCCCAAGCTGCCTTCTCCTGAAGGATAACCGGGGGAGGGGTCTGGGTTTTATTTTGTGCCACCGGACGCGGCGACGGAGTGGCACGGGCTGGGGGCGCAACGGGAGTCTGAGGACGGGGGCGCGACGCGTTCACGGCTTTGCTAATTTTAGCGGCCGCGGGAGCTCGAGACTCCGCGGCACGCTTCTTACCCTTCTGTACCAGGGTGAATCCATCCGTCGATGAGGCGGGGGCGAGGTCGACCTCCATGTCCGAGTCAGAGTCGGAGCACGAGGAGGCGGGTGCAGGCGACCTACGAGCAAGTGTAGGTGTTTTAGAAGGGCGCGACGGAGGCCGCGGATGATCGCTCAGCTGAAACGATGGTCACGGCGGACGACGCAGCAGCTTTTCTCGCCAGTATAGGCGACACGGGAGCGGCAGACACGACAGAGGCTGCAGTGCTCAATGCAGAAGCTCTGCACGCAGGTACAGGCGAAGCAGGAGCAGCGAGCGCGGCGGAGTCCTCGAGAGGGCTCGCAGTGTGATTGGCCTTGAAGGCCAGAAACTCTGAGGCGAGCTGTGGGTGGCGAAGTCGGAGGAATTCCGCGAATACAGCGTCCATGATCGCTGAGTACCCAGGTGAGGCGGCCCCGGGTCTTGAAACACTCGCCTTGCGGCGAAGCCCCAACTTCTCGGACCTGAGCGGTTCTATTGAACACAGGTGGCAATGCGGCGCGATTACTACAGGACAAAGAAAAAGCACAACAAAACAGAAATTACAAAAAGAAACAAAACAAATAAATACTTGCAGGAAAACACTTTGTCGGCAAATGTTCCACGAACACAAAAATAACTAAAACAAAACAAATAAAAGCTTCCAGGAAACACACTTGGTCGGCAGATGTATCACGAACACAGGCCGCGCGAACAATGGCCGGGCTAACAAAAGCCGGGCGAACAAAGACCGGGCGATCGAGTGGACGATGAGCACGTCCGCACGTGACGGGTGCCTCTATCGGAATCGAAAGTTACAGTGTCGATGACTCATAAGATGTCAGCACGACTACACGAACTAGAGCAATAAAGAAAGACTAACCACTCCGACAAGAAATTATTAATAAAGAAATATGCCAACAAATCTTAATAATTTTTTGGAACGAAGTTCCTTATGGGACGATGCGGAGGGGTACCCTAACCGGGAAAAAACTTCCGTAAAGTAAGATTTTTATTAGTAATGCACACAGTGTACTACTTAACTTTGTAATAACGTACAAAAAATAACATTTTTTTTTTTATCATTCATTGAACACTATCTCAGAGCGTTTGTTTGCGCAATACACTAACTCTTATGCAAACAACCGTGAATGAAGTGTAACCACAATAAGTTCGCACGTTACCGAATGACCGTGGGTTGTTGCGAATCCTCCAGTTTTATTTTCTTTATACCTCGAATAGAAATTAAATTAATATTTTTATAATAAGGATCTTCGATCCTATTCGCTGTCCCACGACACCACCACACATCTTTTTTTTTTATTGCTTAGATGGGTGGACGAGCTCACAGTCCACCTAGTGTTAAGTGGTTACTGGAGCCCATAGACATCCAAAACGTAAATGCGCCACTAGTCAATTGCAGACAGAAATATCCATTACTCGTCGCTATTCACTGCATTCACTCTGGACATCATCTATACTAATATTATAAAGAGGAAAGATTTGTTTGTTTGTTTGTTTCGAATAGGCTCCGAAACTACTGGACCGATTTGAAAAATTATTTTTCCATTAGAAGCCGACATTTTCCCTGATGAACATAGGCTACTTTTTAAAAAAAAAAATTTAATTTTATTTTTTTGGTTTCATGTGTGTTTTAATGTTTCCGAAGCGAAGCGAGGGCGGGTGGCTAGTCTATACTAATATTATAAAGAGGAACGATTTGTTTGTTTGTTTGTTTCGAATAGGCTCCGAAACTACTGGACCGATATGAAAAATTATTTTTCCATTAGAAGCCGACATTGTCCCTGATGAACATAGGCTACTTTATTTTTTTATTTTTATTTTTTTGGTTTCATGTGTGTTTTAATGTTTCCGAAGCGAAGCGAGGGCGGGTCGCTAGTTTATTTATAAACTGAAAATTCACTAAAACATTTAAAGGTAGCAGCTAGCTGTTTAAAATACGCGTAAATCATGTTTAATTCAATATAAACCGGACAATGTTCTAGAACAATCACATACCGCATAACATTTCATAACCCATGAATTAGTAATATCATACTCCTCACGAAACTTTCATACTTGAAGTATTTTGTAAACATTAGTTTTGGTCGGACCAAGTTTCGGTAGTAAAGGGTCGAATTACTTTGAGAAGGTTTTTTTTTTTTTTTTTATTGTTTAAATGAGTGGACGAGCTCACAGCCCACCTGGTGTTAAGTGGTTACTGGAGCCCATAGACATCTACAACGTAAATGCGCCACCCACCTTGAGATATAAGTTCTAAAGTCTCAGTATAGTTACAACGGCTGCCCTACCCTTCAAACCGAAACGCATTACTGCTTGCTTCACGGCAGAAATAGGCAGGGCGGTGGTACCCACCCGCGCGGACTCACAAGAGGTCCTACCACCAGTAATTACGCAAATTATAATTTTGCGGATTTGATTTTAGGTAGAAGGTAATATGGACACGCAAATGGATAAGTCAGTGTTTGTTCGTAACAGTAATACATAAATTATAATGCTATCTATCTATTCACGGCCTTTTCTTTTTCTTGACCGATCCCAAAAACCACATCTAGTGAACAAAAAAAATTGAACACGTTTTTATCTATCCAAAATTTAATTACATCTAATTTTTTAAAACGCCTACCTAACGGGGTAAAGTTACATTATTTTCAGTAGCCCGTAATGTAAACGTCCGTAGCCTAATGAGTAAGACGTCGGGCGTGTGCTATTTACTGGCTAAATACTGTTGCAAAGTATTTAACAGTAACAGTTTGAAGGGGGAAACAGCGTAAAATAAAATTGAGACATTGTTCTTATATCTCAACGTGAATGCTGGTATTTAGTATACAATGTAAGAGTATATCCACTCTGGTTCTTATTTCTGGACGGCCGTGGCTCGTGTGATTCTACATAGCAACATAAAAACTGGTGGTAGGACCTCTTGTCAATTCGCACGGGTAGGTACCACCACCCTGCCTATTTTGCCGTGAAGCAGTAATGCGTTTCGGTTTGAAGGGTGGGGCAGCCGTTGTAACTATACTGAGACCTTAGTTTAAAATTAAACCTTAAATTAGACTCTAAAATTAGACCTTCAAAATTAAAATAAAATACTAGTTATAAGGTGTCTTGTTAACCTGCACGGCTAGGTGTCACCACTGCCACAGTGATATTTTTGGCCACGAAGCAGCAATGCGTTTCGGATTGAAGGGTGAGGCAGCCGTTGTATGTTAGAACTGAGACTTAGAACTCATATGTGAAGGTGGTGGAATGAACGATGTCTATGGGCTCCAGTAGCCACTTAACAGCGGGTCGTATGCTCATTCAGGAGCTCCCTTTGGCTTCAATTATAATTATTTTTGTTATTTTGGTTTTATACATATATCAGATTTTTTCCGAGCAATAATTCATATTGCTCATAAAACACCTAGTATCTTAGATACAGGGAAGATAAAGGAAAGGGACCGTGCACGAGCAGCCCTATAGTGTGTAACAACACGTTACTTTAGTTGTAGTGTGAGTTATACATTGTATTTTGTATTAAATAAGTAGTAAGTCAGTCAATAAATGACCGTCGACCAAAACACTTGTTTCTTTGAGATAGCCCACACATCAAATAGCAACCTTGCCAGGACGTGTTGTTACACACTACAGCCCGATATGTTGGTTCGATCAAATCCGCACCACACTAGAAATCCCATTCCACGGAGCCCTTCACGTGGCCAATGATCGGAAACACTGGAAAGACATAATCTATACTAATATTAAAAAGCCGAAGAGTTTATTTGTTTGAACGCGCTAATCTCAGGAACTACTGGTCCGATTTTAAAAATTTTTCCAGTGTTTAATAGCTCATTTATTGAGAAAGGCTATATAACATCACGCTAAGACCAATAGGATCAATAGGACCAAGCGGCGCACCAATAAAGAATGTTTCAAAAAGTTTCAAAAAATAAAATCCTGTCTAAACATGATGATCACGACCCTCGGCAGTGAGGAAATGACGCGAGGAGGAGGAGGAGGAATTTAATCCGATCAAGAATGTTTTTGAGAAACTAAACTATGTGAGTTAACCAAAAACAAACCTAAAAAAACATTATCTTATTTTTATAATAATAAGAACTTATACATGAATGTATTTTTTTATCTTATTTTCTCGTATCCGAGCGCTTTCGACATAAAAAAAACGAGTCATTTAAAAATACAATGATGGAGTACTACTAAAGTCGGTTATTAGTTTAACATATTATTTTGTCTAGAATACTGACTCGATGCGGAGTACAAATAAGTTTGTATCAGTCCTAAATACACAAATCTCTCTTGAGTTGCTTCATAAAATTTGTATTTTCAAGTTAGCGTACTCTACGTTCAACAATACTATTGTAACTTAACAAAAAAAATAACTTAGAATTAGAAATGTTTTTGTTAATCATTGTGCGTGAAAATTCACTAGCTTCTACGATGAATTTCAATGGAAAATAGACGCTAAAACGTACCTACGTAAGTCAGAATGTTGTGATTTCGATCACATTCTCGCATAAGTATTCTACTAGATTATGATCGAGCTTTGGTCGGTTTTTTTTTTGATAACGCCATCTTGTCGTGTCTTTAAAGCGGTTAGTTGCCCTTAATTAAGAAAAATAGTATTTTTATTCGCCAATAGATGTCGGTAAGAGTTGATTATTGAAAACACGAATAAAACAACATTTTCTGAAAATAAATCGTAGCTAGATCGATTTATCGCCCCCGAAATCCCCTGTATACTAAATTTTATGAAAATCGTTGGAGCCGTTTCGGAGATTCTGATTTTAAACATGTATATTAATATACAAGAATTGCTCGTTTAAAGGTATAAGATTAAAACACCGAATAAATATTTTAGTTATGTTTGTCAAAAATTCTCGCTACATTCCGGGAAACTGACGAGGGACCAGAATGACAAACGGATAATAATTAAGTAAATGATGTTCCCGGAAAACGCTACCTACCTCGGAGATTAATGTTATGTGACACTCCAGTTTATTGGGACTCTCGTGCTGATAATTAAGAATGGAAAAATACAGAAACTTCTGCCAATATTATCCAGGAATTATTAATATTGGGATCCGGTAATCGAAACTGTAATTTAATAAGTTGTCATATAATCTTCAGTAAATTGTCGATATTGTGTCGTTGATGACTTATCGACTTGATTTGCTCTGACTTGACAAAATGATGTACCCGAAAAGTTTCATTTTTTAATAGCAAAATCATTAAATTTGCAAAGCAATCTTATAAATTTATAGATATATTTATTATTATTATATAGGTGGAAGAACTCACGGGCCACCTGGTTGTAAGTGGTCACCGGAGTCCATAGACAACGTAAATACCGCCCCCCACCTTGTGATGTGAGTTCTAAGTCTCAGTTTTTAGAGTACAACGGCTGCTTCACCCTTTAAACCGAAACACATTACTGGTTCACGACAGAAATAAGCAGGATGATGGTACCTCTACCCCAGGGGCCTCATCAGACGTCCGCTCTACAAAAAGTAAATAAGCAAATTATAATTTTTGCGGGGACACACGATGTTATTCATTGTGGAAGTCATTCGTCAACGTGTGTTTCATAGGTTTAGAAATCTATCTATATATTATTATATAAAAATGAATTGCTGTTCGTTAGTCTCGCTAAAACTCGAGAATGGCTGGACCGATTTGGCTAATTTTGGTCTTGAATTATTTGTGGAAGTACAGAGAAGGTTAAAAGGGCAAATAAATATGAAAATGCTCGGAATTAAAAATAACAATTTTGTTTTTCCTTTGATGTGTCCCCCGTCGGACGGATTCATTTTGTTTGTTTTAAGATTATTTTACACAAAAGTTTAGGTCTTTTATTTATCGATTGAGGCATTACAAAGTCTGCCGGATCAGCTAGTACATTATAAAAATCGGTACCTGCCTAGGGGATTCGAACATCGGCACACTTCGACAGGTACGAATGCACGGGCGTCTTATCTTTTAGGTCACGACGACTTCGAATGCTCAAATAATATGGTCTAGTGTTTTTCTATCATGCAATACCGTATCCAATTTCCTGCAAATGTATTCACTATTACTCACCGAGGTTATCAGCCTTGTACAAAGGGAAGATCGCGACCCACAGTACAACAAGCAGGCCTGTTTTCCGCTCCATCTTCACTCGATACAGGCGTCAGTTAGCGCACAGTTCACTAAACACTTTCACTTGACTGCACATGGCAAAGTTTTGCTCCGGAACAAGCTATGTCTTTAGCGCGGAAGAATAAAGGCGACTGAACTTTCCGCTTCGGCGTCTGAAACAATAAAGAATCTCGTTTGGTATTTTGTATCGACGGATTACGCTAGTTGAAATTATGTCTTACTTGTTGTACAGAACTCAAGAAAAATATGTGTGAGAAGTTTCTTTTAGATTTACCAGTAACTAGCGGCCCGCTCCGGCTCCGCTCGGGTCTTTAACAAAAATTTCAACGATAATTAACGTTTTTTTTTTTTTTAAATTCTAAGAACACTTATTGCGCCATAACTATAATAGTTAGACATATGCTGTCGCGACACTTTTTGTAAGCAATGAGTTCTACAAAGTCGTAGGACATTATTTTATTCGATCATCAATAGTTTTCGCAGGGCACGCGATTCAGTCTCCGTTTTTACGGAGACTTAAAACTCATGTCTCAAGGCGGGCGGCCGTATTTACATTTTTGACATCTATGGGCACTGGTAACCACTGGGTGGATCGTGAGCTCGTCCAACCATCCAAGCACTAAGAAAACTACACAAGGTATCCAGAATGTTAATCGTAATAATAACTCCGACTTCTTTTCCAAAACAGACATTTCTTTTCCATCATTGATTAGTATGCTCAATTTTTTAATGCCTTCGAAGTCAAACCAGCCTACAACCGGCCTTCTGATGGACGTCACCATCGCTCATAACTAGCAACAATGATCAGAACTACAACACAGATTCTGCCTAACTTCCCACGTGGCTCCTAAATGTCTTATCCCTAATAATACCTATACCTTTTTTATTGAAGGATTACTTGTGGTACCGGAGGCCGTTTCAATTTCACCAAGACAGGTGGGCGAGTACGCGCTCAGCCAGGAGGGCTGGGATTTGCTAACAACTACCAGAGCGCCTCCAAAGAAGATCTAACAACTCAAGAACAGCTGCTTCGCGAATGAATCTACTACCAGATTGGAATCGCGACCATCTGAGAAGATCCGGCGAGAAACTCTGCGGGCTAGTTAGTATATATTCTGTAAGCTCTTAGTAGTGCTATAATGTGACGATTAAAATCGGCCGCACAACCCTTGTGCTTTCTGCCATTTTATCGAGGCAATTATTACTGCCAAGACCGACCCAGTAATAGGCTACTTTACTGGTGGTAAGACCTCTTGTAAACTTCACGCTTCAGGTGTTCAAACAGTAAGCCGTTTTACATTTATTGATCTCCGTCGATCTAAATATTAACTTCAATGTCATAGTAAATTTAAAATCAAGGGATGCGTCGTCTTAGTGCTAAGAAACAAACACATTATTGTTATTACTGGTGGTAGGACCTCTTGTGAGTCCGCGCGGGTGGTTACCACCACCCTGCCTATTTCTGCCGTGAAGCAGTAATGCGTTTCGGTTTGAAGGGTGGGGCAGCCGTTGTAACTAAACTTGAGACCTTAGAACTTATATCTCAGGGTGGGTGGCGCATTTACGTTGTGGATGTCTATGGGCTCCAGTAACCACTTAACATCAGGTGGGCTATGAGCTCGTCCACACACCTAAGCAATAAATAAAAAAAGGCCGAGTTTATTTTCGGTGTTTAACTAAATCAGCTTAGTAACAAGTTGATCATTTATTTACACACTCCAGAAAATAATCACCCTCGATAAAAGTAACAAACAAGTAGCCAGTTATTCCGTCAATTGAACCGAACGAATCATTCAATAAGTTACAAATGAATTAGTTATTTTTTTACAACTCTTTGAAGCACAAACCGAAGACAACAATAATCAAGTAATTGTTTTTTTTTTATTCGCCGAATTCTACGACACACGCTTCTTTCAGGCATGCGGATATCATAAACTCTTTTTATGACTTCTTTGATATTTCTGCATAAGTCGAGGCTTTATGCAAAACTTTCTCGTGCGCGATGTGAGCAAGTATTCTACAAAGAATTCATACCTAGTACAACTTTAATTTTCTAATGAAATCTAAATTGCTTTTTCCTCCAAATAGACCAAGTCTCAAATCTTCTGGTCACAATTAAACAACTTATATGTTTATAATTTATCTTTTAAGAGAAAGAGGGTATTTTGTAATACATGGCATATATAACAAAACGCATAATATTAAAAAAAAAACAAAAAAATCAATACAAGAAAACCATTAACTTCGGTTAAAAGAGACAAAGAATTCCAGCAAAAAAATAATACTAACATTGTTGGCACTATGAGGCGCTAACGTTCCAGATACGACAAAACTAATCATTGTATTTAGCATCCGCCAGCATAACCAGCTGAACAACTGTAGCTCCACTTGTCAAACAAATAAAGTTTAAATTAGGTCGTAGTATTTTGTTTCATATGAAGACATTGGTGCTCTCTCAGTTGTCACTTTATGTAATTAGATTTTATGTTTGGAAACAAAGTTTCATTGTGTTCATGAATGCAGACTTTGTGAGTCAGATTTGAACGAATATAAACAAGACAAACAAACCAACGATATTTTTTAAAAGCTTTTGTGGGCTTACTGAGTTCTGTTTTAAATTTGACTAATTTAACACCCGTTTTGAAGTGATCTTTTAAAATAACGTAATTGAAACGGTGTTGCCAGAATATAGATAACGCATTTATTTTATTAGAATTAGATGGATGCTATTGTAAGATTGAAAAGCACAGCGCAACAGAAGTTTATAGAAATGCCGTATTGACAATTTAACAAGATAATTACCAGTACTTTTAGCGGGATTCTATTTAAGAGTATAATAATGCTTATTGAAAAATGTATCTATCCTATACCCGTACAAATATTTGCTTAAAAATGAAAATTAGTTAAGAAAGCTATATTTAAAAAAACAAACTCATAAATTATATAAGTTTATTGTAGAGGCCAATAATCAATAATCACAAATCGTTCAAAACCAAACGTAGCCAAATAATATTTCCCTCAACGAAAAATTACAAAAGGCACTTACGTTAACATAAACAAGGAAAAAATGTTCAAACGCCGTCTCTATTCTGAATGCTTTAGTCAGGGCGTGGACATATCAAAGCTAAAATCTACCGACGACATCAAAAGAATTGAAATATACACAAATATAATATACATCAATATATGTTCCAAATTACTATAAGTAGAAAAGTTCTCCTTATTTCTGTAATGAAGCAATCGTCTAGTCCCCGTTCCATTTTTGAAGGTATTTTTTTCGCATCGGAAATGTGATCATAAATCAGATAGACTAACACATAACAAAACGATGAATCGAACCACAGATAATACATAAATAATAGAAGATTAAAATACCGGGAAACTACTACACCTAGAAAATGAAAATAGTATGTAAGCAAAAAGGAAAGTTAACGCTAATAGCTCCTCTGGAAAGTATTTCAAGTAAAGCTGACACAAGAAGATATGTAAAAACATTTGAATATTAGGTCAGAGTCAGCAAGCGCTCATGTCTTGGATGGCTGTATACATATACAGACTTGGTTACCCATTTGAGCTTGGCCCGTTTCGTATAAGAATCGAAAACAAAAGGCCGATAACGACGGATACATTCGGACGGTAAATCTTTCGTAGCCTCCCTTTTTCGCGCGTTACTACCAAAATTTATGATCGCCTTTATACCAGTTGACGACAGCAAACCTAGATATCTTTGGGTTGATATGGTTGGAGAACGTAAGATCTAAAACAGCTGAATTTTCATTGATATCTTAGAAATAGGAAATCAGGAAAAGTTTTGTTATAATAATAAATGATATTTCTTTGTTTGGAGGAGGCCTTTACCCGATCCGGGGTTCTTGCTAATTAAATTTTACTGATTCATTACAAAACTCTTTTACATCCTAAATACTAATACATACATTTATATATATTATATATTTTTTTAAACTTTGTAAAGCAAGAAATAAATGGCTTATTATTATTATATTATTATTAATAAATGATATAATGAAATTTATAACAATTTTGAAATGAGACATTTTGATATTTTACAAGCTTTCAAAATTATTTTTATAGAAACATTTTACGGTTTTGGTAAATAAGGTTACAAATTTCATATCAATACAATTGCACTGGGAATAGATATTATGAATAAGAAAATAGAAGCATTATGTGATTTTGACAGCAAGATATTAATCCTTTTGAGAGCACATTCTTTGTGCACGCAAAATGGTTCAACTTATACTGGATTTTGGACTAGACAAAGATATTTAATACTTTGGGGTATTTACCATGGACCTATGCTATATGATGTGTATTATAATCTGAATAAGAATAGTACGATAAGGAACTTAGGACGAGCGTAGGTAAAGAATTATTAGTAACTCGAAGAACTCCGAGTCGAGTGTCTAAGATTTAATTTTCTTGTATCTTTTCAATGAATCGAGTTAGGTTAGTTTTAGGATAAGTTCTTCTAGTGGTGTTATAGAAAAAATGTTTTTTGACAAATTATGTACGTCTTTTAGTACAATGACATATTTTATTAGTATAACGCATTTAAGCCGCCGACGAAATTTTAAACCAACAAAATAGTTGGTTCATCACATCGAAATTCATGTGATGTAGTCAATGAATTCATTCTGACCTTGTAATGTCAAGTTTCAATGACCTCAGACTACAACATTATCTTAGTATATTGAGCATTATATGCACTGGAAATACATGTACAAAACAAGATCAAGCTCACAAAAGTATTAATTAAGTTTGGATATGTGTTATTGTGTAAGAAACATACAAATATTTAATACAGATAAATTAATAATAAACCTCTATCCCTAAAGAAGTCCTTTATATAATAAAAGGACATCTGTTCAGAGCTCGAACATTGTTTAAACAAATGAAAGGCATACAAGACCGAAGAGAAGGAAATGTAAACAAGTGAACAACTTAAATTAAATCTACAGCTCTCTAGAAGACTCATTCATTGCGGCTCAACATTAAGATGGCCAATACAAAAGTGGCATGGCCGCGATTACCCTCTTTTATTACTCGGGAATTTCACAAAAAATCATCCCCTTTATTTTATACCTCGGGGATTGTAAATTAACGGAAATATTCGCAGAGTGAAAGGTAATTTTTTGTTTTGTTAAAAAGGTAGCTTTAAATGTCGTTTTTGAAATGGATAATATTTATGTGTACAGAATGTGTCCAAGTTCATATATTTTTGTCTGAAGTTAACTTATCCCGCCTGTTTTCACTTGTTGAATTAATATCATAAATAAATTTAACTTCTTATTTCAATACGACAAATCGGGTCGAAACCACTATCTTTGTTAAAAATATCTGATATTTGCGATCTAATTATACTTTCTTGTTCTTGTCTCATATACATAACCACGTCAGGAAAACCCTACCAGCCATTATTCCACAGTATAGAAACCTAGCCGAAGCTATTGGATGGGTACTGTTTTTTAATATTTTAATTGTATATATGGAACAAGGCGCTCACTTCTCCACCGATGTTTGACGGAGCCCATTGACATGACATTGACAATGTGAATGCCTCCGTCCATCCCGAGACATCAAGTTAAAGTCTCAATATTATACCTCTCTCAGACTTCAGGTAAGTGACACCTTCCCATGCGGTCTTACAATACGCCCTACGAGCAGTAAAATCTAATTAATGCTTTGACCCCATGTTCAAAAACGGCATACAAGAATTGGAAAGGAAGTCTTATCACGCTCAAAGGTATTTTTCGGACATACAACAAAAATAATATTACAAAAGTTCTTTAAAAAAAGTATATTTAAGAAATTATATTTTAACATAGTAATTCTTATTTCAGTATTACCCAAAGAAGTCCAATATACCTACTAAGGGACATTCTCACACTGGAATGCTATCTTGATAAACTGCTTTCAATTAACCTTTGTTATTGAAAAGCTGATGAATTTGGAAATAAAATAATTTAAGGAATCAGATTATAGTTTATTGGATTAAAGAAATATTGTTTATGTTAATATAGGAGAGGAGATCGAAATCTCAATTTCAATATATAATTTATGTGTAATAATGAAATGAACCATTAAAACAACAACGTATCAATATATGTATTAGATTTAGAAACCTAAGGATTTGACATTTAATTCTAGTATTAATAAATCATACTAGACATGGATAGTTGATTTCTATTTGGAAAATACAAATAAGATTTGCGAGAATTAACTAAAACTCAGATTATTATATTTACACAAACTAAAGCGTGCAGAGCCTTCAGGTGTATATTAATGACTCGATTTTAATTTCGAAACATGAATCTTTAAAATCTTAATTAGTTTGTTGTATAATAAAACTAGTTTAATATTCTTAGGAATCGCTTATAACCCTTTCCATTTTTTAATCGACACCACGCTCTTTAAATGGTACTTTATTGCCAACAAATACAGAGGGGAACGCAGTCGCCCTCATGGTGCTTGGTGGAAAATAAAATCTCAAAAAATATTACTGTGAAAGCGCGCCCTAGCTGGGATGCAAGGATTTCAGATAAAGTAATGGACGTAATTACTGCATACAACTCCTTTAAGTACATCGGTACAAATAATAAAGAACATTAAAGTGTCTGGGCATACCCTGTCGAAGATCAGAGCGTGATCGTAGAATTCATCACTATATAGTATAAAACAAAGTCGCTTTCTCTATCCCTATATCTGTCTATTCCTATGTATACTTAAATCTTTAAAATTACGCAACGGATTTTGATGCGTTTTTTTTTAATAGATAGAGTGATTGAAGAAAAAGGTAACATAATAGCATAGTATGTATAATAACATCCATTAAATAGTGAAGAAATCAATAATAAATTACAGTTTCCGAAGCGAAGCGAGGGCGGGTACCTAGTAATATAATAAAGAGATGTCGGTTGGTAGTAAATGAAGCATAACGTTATTTTTCTCCTTCTTACGGTACAGCACAATTTTTCACAACCGAGTATTCTCTTATTCCTTGCAATATTGACTTTTCAAACATACTTATATAAAAGGAGTAAGTAAGCTCCCAAATTAAAATACAACGAAATAGCATAAAAAATTGGAAGTATGATAACAAAAACTATATCATCCACAGATTATACATCTTTAAAACTGTTTTTAGTTAAAAACTATTTTCTAGATCATCCTTTTAATAAAAGCATCTAAATGCGTATAGGCAAAGTCAAAATAGCTACGTACCATTTTCTTGTTTGCTCGTCAACCGATTTAATTCGTTCGATAACTCTTTTTTTTTATTGAGAAGTTTTAGTGTTTCCACTGAGATTTATTCGGACAGTTATTTATTACAAGGAAAATCGAACAAGTACCATTTTCTCCTCAGTTTGTCAATAGATTTTTATTGTTTTTGTTTGGTAACTATTGTCGAGTTTTAATGCTGTCAACTTTGAAACTAAATCGAGTTGTCGTCCAATGATGGAAAGTTGGATGACAATTAGCATCAATAAATAGATATGAGGAATATATTTTGTTATCGTACAGTACAGGTAACCCTTCTATAACGCGGTAGATACATTCCTAAAAAGTCCCGTGTTGTGCGAAACCGTGTTATATGAGATTCGAAGCCAGTACAAAAAAGAGAGCAATTTTTTCAATGAATTATCTTAATTGTGCCTGTGGTATTTTTTACTTATTATACATAAAGAATAAGCAGTAAAATTTCGGTTATTCCCATATATTTTGTGTTCATAGTGCGTAATGTAATTTTCTAAACATATTTAAACTAAATACTCGTAATCGTGTTGTAGAAGTGCCGTGTTATTTATAATATGGTATTGGAGAATTTTCCTTTTCGTGTTAGAGTGGAACTGTTTGTAAAATACCGTGTTATGAGACGTAGTGTTACATGTATAATCAATTATCATGGTCTAAAGAAACAGTCGTCACGAATGTAACGGCCGATTGTAACCTCTTCTTTTAGAATTAAACCTCTTTGAAAATAATTTTCTTTAAATATCGTTTCTGACATCGAAAACAATAACTTATGTTTCTTTAAATTGACTATAGATCTAGAATCTAGTCGGGTTAGAAGTTAGGTTAAAATTATCTTCTTTATGCTAAGCGATTAACGGTGCGTAATTCTTAACATCAAAACGCGATTACCATCACCTTTTTTTTTTATTGCTTAGATGGATGGACGGGCTCACAGCCCACCTGGTGTTAAGTGGTTACTGGAGCCCATAGACATCTACAATGTAAATGCGCCACCCACCTTGAGATATAAGTTCTAAGGTCTCAGTATAGTTACAACGGCTACCCCACCCTTCAAACCGAAACGCATTACTGCTTCACGGCAAAAATAGGCAGGGAGGTGGTACCTACCCGCGCGGACTCACAAGTGGTCCTACCACCAGTAAACCACCTATTTATGGAAATGAGACCGAAATTTTAATTTCAATATTTAATTTATAGATAAACAACAACGTATCAATATATGTATTAAATATAGGAAGATCAAAAAAGTCTATTAACTTTAGGAATCATTTATAAGCGTTAAGCGCTGTGGATATATCCCTTAAATTAACCAAAGATAAATGGGGCTAGGATTTCTTGCGAATTAGTGGATGTCTCATCAATCAAATTGGGATCCAAATCAGTATTAAGTAAACGCCTAACAAATATTTTGCAGTATCCCACTGACAGATCTTTTTTTTTTGTGACAATCTAAAAAAAAGGCTTATTATTTGTATCGAAAGGTTTGTAAATGTTACTAATTTAATTAGAGAGGGACATTTCAAGAAAGAAAATTGAAAATCCAATTTCAAATATAATAGATACGTGAACATTTTTTTATGATGAAACTTCACTCTTCAAAAGAACTTGGTCAAATTCACATTTATCTCTCTGCCTGATATTTCGGGTTGACATATGATACACAATTATTTCAAAAAGATATTCACTAATATCTCCATTTTTATAAAAAAAAGAATCAAGCCAACATAACTACGTACCCAATGTTTTATTTCCTTCGAATAACCAAAACCCCGCAAACGGATTCACGAAGAAAATCATTACATCTCTCCTAATTAAAATCGCGCGAAAACATAAAATTTCCGCACGGCACAAAATATAAAGTGGCACCTCAACAAATTACCACAAACGGGCTTAATTTATATAAATCTCTCACTAAACAAAGTTTCAGAGTTTCACTTATTCGCTCGAGTTTATTTTTGCGTTCTAAATTTACGCGCGTAAAATGCGTAGCTTGGCGAGGAGTACGCCATACGCTGGCGATAACAACGGTGGCGTTCGGACGACTGGCTCTGAAACATCGGCGTATCTCGGAGCTGGCTCTCGCCCGCCCAAAGTGCGCAGAGCCACTACTATCGGTTTATGGCATTTTAATATCGGTTTCTTTTTTGTATTGACAAGCTATTTTTGTTTCCGATGAGATGTTTGTGTCTTCGCAAGGACGATTTGTTACGCAATCTCTAAACATTTAAACGTTCTCTGAATTAACATTACGGATCTGAGGGAAACATAGGCATTAATTTTTTTTCGGAACGTATTGTCAAATTGAAATACCGTATTCTTTTGTCATTTAGTATTAACTATACAGTTTTTATTATCCATTGTATCCAAAGTTATGTATTCGAAGATGTTTTTTCCAAATTTTCTCTATCTGCATTGCAACAGCTAACAACAAATAAAAATTAGTTACATCAAACTTGAATATCTCAAGGATATTGTTGTTCATCAATCATTGTCATGAAATGAATTCCCATTAAAGGTATTTAATTCAGATCTTAGCTCTAAAACGAAAATAGTAAATCGTAGTAGGATCCCGGCTACATTCAATAGCATGTACCTGACAACACCGAACCACATAATTAAATAACTACCTTCGCTCCGTAATATACACACAGTTTCAGCAGCTCCGAATGACTTCTCGTCGTTAGCGAATAAAATACAAGCTTCATACAATCGGGCCTTTTCTGAACAAGGTTTATTCGAGGCATTACATCCTTGGGCAAACGAGTGAGGAGTGTATTTAATTTAGAGAATTGCAATGTCTGAAATATTATGTAATGCTAACAAGCTGCCATTAATGAGAGGTTGTAGCCACTTTTGAATCAAATATAATGAAACAAAGCTTTATTTCTCGTTTTCATTAGCAGAGTGTTTTAGACAAAAATCTTAATCACACTGAAATAGCCAGAATGATAGTAAAATATGCCTGGTAAACTATCGCAGTAGGTATGCTTGTCATTCTCAGGCAAATTCCTTGACTATCTTTCACAATTCCCACAGGAAGAGGTATATATAAGGATGAGCCTTACCAAACAGTCGAAAACATATATTTGACAATATATTAATAGCAATGTATTGTAATGAATAACACGGACGACTGATGAATATTGGTTATCTGTAGGCGAACGTTAAAAACATCTTTATTATAATAGAATATCATAGCATAGAAGTAAGTATTTAGTCATTAGAAAAGATTTTGATATCCCTAAAGTCAATATTATCATGCTTCTTGAATTCTACCACGATCACTTTTGAAACAGGCGGGGCAACCTGCTAATTGAATAAAGATTTATGTGTGCTCGCGTATAATGTATAATACCATTTGTTTGTTTACAATAAGTGAAACAAAACCAAGTATTTGTTGATTGAATTAAACTAAATAGGTTTTTACCAAGTCCTGTATCGACACATAAAAACTTAAACAGTTTTATTCAAATTGTTTTAAACTTTCGCCGCTATCTACATTTGAAACACTATTACTTAATAGGTTCTTAGCAAGCTTTTACATTTCAAATATCGGGTACTAATTAAAAGTGAAAATTGTGGTGAGTACGCATTAATTAATAGTGTTTATAAAGTTTTATTCGAATACGACATAATAATTACTGGTGGTAGGACCTCTTGTGAGTCCGCGCTGGTAGGTACCACCGCCCTGCCTATTTCTGCCGTGAAGGAGAAGTGCGTTTCGGTTTGAAGGGTAGGGCAGCCGTTATAACTATACTGAGATCTTAGAACTTATATCTCAAGGTGGGTGGCGCATTTACGTTGTAAATGTCTATGGGCTTGAGCTTGTCTACGGCTAACACCAAGTGGGATGTGAGCTCGTCCACCCATCTAAGCAATAAAAAAAATAAAAAAACTTTGTAAAATTTATGACTAAATAAAATTATACCAAAATGTATTGTTTTAGAAATAGATTATAATTCGTTTCGTTATTAAACGCTTAGACAGAAGGTCTGTAGCAGGCGTCAAAGATAATTAAATTTAATCCTTGAGATTCAAGAGAAATTGGTACTTTGTATTCAAGTTACT
Organism: Bombyx mandarina; assembly: GCF_030267445.1. NCBI lineage: Eukaryota > Metazoa > Arthropoda > Insecta > Lepidoptera > Bombycidae > Bombyx > Bombyx mandarina. The sequence continues at coordinate 4,797,773 of NC_143223.1, forward strand.
ATCGACGATGAAGAGATGAAAGCGATTATTGCGAGATATTAGTTTAATGAAAATGTATTATTATAATAAGATAAGCAATAATATAAGACCATGAGTAGTTTAGTAGAGCCCATAGAACTGAATCCCGCAACTCAACTTGAGACATTGAGGTAATGAGGCAATGAGACATTAGTTATGAAATATAGCTTTATCGCACACAGTAGTGTAACAAAGTAATAATAGATTTTCATTTTATTGCATAGTTTTTAGAACAAGCTCACAGCTTATCTGATACTAGATGTAATTAAAACAACTGCTGTCAGTAATTCATGACCACGAAAATAGTAAAGCATTCCAAACTTTTTTTTCATTGCTTATATCTGTGGACGAGCTCACAGCCCACCTGGTGTTAAGTAATTACTGGAGCCCATAGACATTTACAACGTAATGCGCCACCCACCTTGAGATATAAGTCCTAAGGTCTCAGTTTAGTTACAACGGCTGCCCCACCCTTCAAGCCGAAACGCATTACTGCTTCACGGCAGAAATAGGCGGCAGTTGTGGTACCAACCCGCGCGGACTCACATGAGGTCCTACTACCAATAATGACGCAAATTATAATTTTGCAGGTTTAATTTTTATTACGCGATGTTATTCCTTCACCGTGGAAGTTAATCGTGAACTTTTATTAAGTACGTATTTCATTAGAAAAATATGGTACCCGCCTGCGGGATTCGAACACCGGTGCATCGCTAGGTACGAATGCACCGGACGTCTTATCCTTTAGACCACGACGACTTCTTTAACTTCATCATCATCATCATCATCATCATCATCATCATCATCATATAGCAGTCCACTGCTGGATAAAGGCCTCTCCAATAGCACGTCACTGAGCACGATCCTCGGCTTCTCTCATTCAGCTTTTACCAGCTACCCTGCATAAATAATCACTCCACCGGGCCTGATGGCGCCCTGCACAACGTTTGCCAATTCGAGGTCTCCACTCAAGAACACGTTAACTCTAACCGTTATCGATTCTCCGGCTAATATGGCCACTTCTGCTTACTAATCCGCCGTGCTATATTGATAACTTCCAAGCTTCGGAAACAATATAATGACAGTAACAAACAATTAAACCATAGAAGTAATTACGTTAATTCCACGACTACCGAAATCCAAAGAAGACACTAAATAAATAGTTTAGGAAGCCGTCATGCACGGTGGTAGGTGCTCTGAAGGTGTTTATTGTATTGTAGCTGTTGGCCTAGTAGCTGGCGGTGTAGATTACTGTTGGTTGTTGTGGTCAATTAAATTTGTTTAATGAAAGGAATTAGGATGGACGGTATTGCTTACCCATTTGGGCTTGCAATACGCTGTACCACCAGTCCAACACGATCTTGTAATGTTGAAGTATTAGAAGACACAAAGTTCAATGAAGAATGGTTAGCCTATATGACTCCCATTAATGTTAATCATAAACATGACAATCAAAAGCCTTGCTCTGCTTCCCGTCACAAGCTGTCACGCGTTCGACACGCAATGCGGAAATAAGACGCCCTTATGACCGTTCATTTTTGGGAATTTAAGTAATTTTATTAGCTTTGACAGAGCGCACGTATGACTCTTTATTGATTTTTTTTATGTCCTTTGGCCTATTGAACGACCCCACTTGGTGTTAAATAGTTACCGGAGCCCATATATGTACATACATCAACAACTTAAATACACCCATCTAGCTGTAGATATGAGTTCTAACCCACAGATCTATAGTACTACGGCTGCCTCACCCTTCAAACAAGAACTAATTATTGCTTAACGGGAGAAATAGACAGGACGGTAGTACCTACCCGTGCGGACTCACAAGACGGCCAAGCAGTAAATATATCGAGACATAACAAACTAAACCACTACCAGGAATGAAAAACAATGAACAAATTCACAAAAGTGTAGTAAGAGTATTTCATACATTCCGATTCCCCGTATTTATAATACAATATCTATAATATATATATAATACAAAAGAATGAATGAATCTAGTATATGAATGCTGTATAACATGACACGGTTCATTGGACTACCGTGAGTACACGACAAAGTTATAAACGTCGTTGAAAAGATATAATATCTAAACATTTCTCGCCCTCTCTCGTTTCGAAGGGATGAGATTCGATCGCCACCATTGTCAGGGCACCTTTGTTCAGTTCACCGACATCTGGTATAGGGATATTCGCAGATTGTATGTAAGATTCAGCTTGATTCAAAATTAGTATGTCATAAAATATTACATGTGTAAGCATTTTTTTATTTTTTGAAGTGAGACTTCATTAGGCGCGTTAATAGTAAAATTTAATTGGCGACAGATTCGTTACGGCTAAAAAAAAGCGAAAAAATATACAATTTAGGAAAAGCGAGAGTGAGAAAATAGACAGAGCGTCCTGCGAACCATTCGACCGTGGAGAAAGGAAAAGGGCAAAGTGAACTAGGGCATTTCTCTAATAATACACAGCATTCCAAGAGAAATTTAATATAAGGATGAAAAATGAAGAAAGCCACAATGCTAGACATCGCAAAAGAAGTTACAGTTCTTTCACGTGCACCAAGCTGCACGCGCACCATTTTTTCAGTTATCTATTTTGTTGAATCAGTGCATTTTAGTTTGGTGAACGAACTCATCATACACTCGAAGCTAAATGGCTACCGGTAGCAATGGGCATCACATCGTGAAAACTCCCCACACCATGAAAAGTGTAATCGTATTCTCGTTGTAACGGGTTCTCAGAATGTTTTTCGTTTTTAGATGTTAAATAAAAAACAACAATATTCATTAAAACTCATTTTATTTATTGTTAAATTAAGGAGCAGTTCTTGAAGTTTATTTATGAAAAAACAACCGTTTGCAAATGCGCACCATTCACTTGTTCACATTCATTTAACCTGGAGCTAAAATTTTCAATCACTCGCTGGAGCATCGCTCGTGGAATAAGTGTTGACTTCTTCCGTGATTCTTTGCTTCAAAACATTCAAGTTGGGTAGCAATGGATTGTAAACTTTACTTTTTAGGTAGCCACATAGGAAAAAATCACCTGGCGTTCAATCAGGGCTCCTCGGTGGCCAGTTGATGTCTCCTCGGCGATTTATCACTCTTCCAGGAAATAAACCTTGAAGAGCAGCTAATAAGTCATTTAATTTTCTAACATGAGAAGTGGCTCCATCTTCCTGGAAAAAGGTGTTGCGGTTGTAGCCATACTGGTTTTGCATTTCTGTAGCCAAAAAAGTCTGGATCATATGGCAGTATCGAGTAGTCAATTCAAAAACGAAAAACATTCTGAAACAACCTATATTTTATAACAGACGAGAAAGAAGTACTCGCCTACGTGGACATGTAATACGTACGCTCTAGTAATTACATTCTGTCATTTTGCCGATTTATATGTTTATTACGCGATCTTATTCCTTCAATATAACAGTTGTTTACGAATACGTATTTATGTGGCTTTTTGTAGATAAATCGGTAAGAAGATATAGGAAATTATATGAGAATAACCTATAGTCGCATAATTCGATATAAGTACACCGGCCACGGACCCGTTTGGCCGCGCTTGTGTATAGGCGTCATCACAATTAATTTACATAATTCCCGCTATCCACCAATTGAATATAACGGGAAACACAGCGAAATAGCTATGCTCAACATTAGCTCAAAATCATCTCCGTACATCGCTGAATCACACTCCAGTATATTGCGAAGTAATTAAATTGATCACACCAACGTGACCTACATACGAAAAAATATCGACAACCTTGATTGGAAATAGCATAACTGTTATAATTTTTAATTTAAAGTGCTTTATAAGCTCATCAACAGCGGAAGCTTCCATACCGCTCTGGTAAATTAAAAAAGCATTTCACGTAGTACGAGCGGATATTAATTTCTGCTTACACAATCGTGTTTTGGATTCATTAAAAAAATTAGGTTCCGTTACATTGTTTAGTTGGTTTATTTGGCTTGAATATTTACATCCCATATTCATTTTACAGAGTTACGTGAATAGTGGAGCAAAGGTTTCGATTACTAAGAGTATTTGTTGTCAATTTTTGTAATGGATGTGTTTACTTGCATGAATCCGTTGTAATTTGCACTAGAAAGGCAGAGTTGATGGCCCAAATAGTTTTAGAAACTACCACTAATCATTATTAAGTGTATGTTTGCTATCCACTTTGACTTATAATATAAAGTCAATATCCCGAGTGTACTTTATTTAAAACTGGACTGTTTCGCGGCAGAAATAGGCGGAATATGTGGTATGGTAATGGTAACCCCTCTCGTTGGGAGGCCCAAGCACAGAATCGCTTGGAATTAAGACGTTTGGTGCAGCAGGGCGTGTTTGTCTTTGAAAACGACAGGAGGCGCGAACTGGACGACAGGCGAAATAAACTGAAAATAAAACCGCCTTCCACCATTTTTTACAACTTCGTGGGTGGTGTTCTTACGTGTTGCTTCTATGTGCGCACGTTTAAGAACAAGATAGGCTACCGTAGCCATATTAGAGCACATGAGAGGGGCGGACATTAGCTTTTAAGTTATAGAAAATATTGGTCGCCGTTGGCGAAACCGGCTTGAAGCCATGATGATGGTAATGGTACCTATTAGTTCAAAATATCATCATCATCATCATCTCAGCCTGTCCACTGTCCATTGCTGAACATAATATGCCTCTGCAATTAATGTCCAGTGCGGCCGGTTCGTTGCCACCTACACCCAGCGAATTTCACAAAGTCGTCGGTCCATTTGGGCGTCCCACACTGCGCTTGCCACTACGTGGTCTCCACTTGAGGATCATTCTGCCTCATCGGCGTCCGGTCTTCGCGCTATGTGACCTGCCCACTGCCACTTTAGCTTGCTAATCCTACGGCCTATGTCAGCAACTTTAGTTCTTCGGATTTTCTCGTTTCCGATTTGATCTTGCTGAGAAATACCTAGCATAGCCCTCCCTATAGCTCGCCGCGCGACACTAATCTTCCTAAATAGATCTTTCACGAAGACCATGTCTCGGAACCGTAAGTCATCACTGGTAACACACATTGTTTCAATAAACGTACTTAATGATTATTTAAATTAATTTTTCATTGTCAGTCAATTAAATTCGAAATATACTCTGGATTCTTTGGAATTCCAAATCTCTGATGAATTTCAATTAAAGTCCTATCTATACATATTTTATTAATCAAACGAACCTTTTTTTAAATAAAAAAAGATACGGGTATTCGCTAAGCTCATACGTACATTTTTTTTCCTGCCTAAGCTTTATATACCTACATATAAATGTAATGCATTTTTATATACCAAAATTGTTTAATTTACAGATCTGTCACTGAAGATGACAGTTTCAAATATAAATTACCGTCTTACCCGCGCCTTTTTTCGCGTTACTGTAGAAAAAATATTGATACCTAAGGATTAGTATAATACTTTTTTCTGGTTGAAAGGTACTCTATATCCTTTTCTGTAACCCTGCTAATGTATACGCAATATATTATCATAATAATCGGTTTTTTTTGCCCTACCTATACTGATAGCGTTCAGAGACTATTTCAGCTTTACCCTAGCGTGTAGGTGAGCTCTGGGGGCTCAAACCGGAGGTGTTGCTAACACTGGCCCTGGCAAGATCAGCGCTTCGCAGATTTCTACCATCTGGTCGAAATCGCGACCCAGTGAGAAGATCCGGCGAGAAACTCAGTGGGCTGTGTCTATGGGTTAACTTACTCGTCAAGCCCTTTGTCGCAAGCGACGGATTCGGCAAGGACGGTGACCGGTGCTTGAAGTACCTAAAAGCACCGTTAATGGGTCGGGAGGATCCGTAATGATGCGTTTAGGGCGACGTCGACTGTTTACCATTCGGTCCACAGGATCGGGTATGTAATTTCCGGCGGCAAGGATCCGTTGGTTACGTAGCTAAGACGTGAAAGCGTGTAACATATAAACTCCTTCTCGGATTTAAGTAAAATATAATTTTATTTTTTTATTTTTTATTCTGAGCATTTTCATATTTATCTACCTTTTAAACCTTCTCTGGACTTCCACAAATAATTCAAGACCCAAATTAGCCAAATCAGTCCAGGCGTTCTCGAGTTTTAGCGAGACTAACTAACAGCAATTCATTTTTATATATATAGATAATACTTACTGTATAAGGAAATCTTTACTTTCTACTCAAATTACGGTGACGACGTGTCACTTGAGAGTACAACAACAACAACAACACCAGTATCGTAAATTATTATTATTATGATATTATAGTATGCATGGCGTTATATAACAAACGTATTTGTTTAATAATAAAGGTACATATTTGTTTATTTTATTAATATGTTTATTTTTATTTTTCTCTGTCTCTCTATCACCCTTGTGGTTGACTGATTTTGTTTTTTTACAGGAGAATATGTGTGTGGGAGTTGAACCTCACCAAAAACTCCTGCCGCCCACAACCAGCACCTGACCTCGGACCGGGTCGGAGTCCAGTCGGGGTCATTGAGACGGCGGAACAGGGACGACGCAGAGCATATTACATCCATCCCACCGTCCCCCAAACGCCGGACTGGTGGTCGTGTCGCTGGCAGCTCCCTCGGTCGACAGGCCGGGAGCCCGATTAATGGCGTCACGCTGTACCTTTTCCCGTAGCAGTCGGGGAAACGTGGCCTACCATCACTCGGCTTCCTATACGGGCGAGCGTGCACGCAGTCCCACGCCTGGGTCCCTCTCCGTAGAAAGCGGGTGAAGCCCTAAGCTCTTAGGCAGCCAGGACCGGGACCCGGTCCCGACACCCTGCTCGTCGGCGGCGGATTTCTGCGTAGTGAGGAGAGCTTTGCCTCACTTACTCAACCGCCTCCTTCCGCGAGACGGTGCACTCGTAAAAGTCAAGCTTAGCTCTCCAGGACTCGTCACTGCCAAGCATCAACGCCACGACGTCCGCCAGTGACAGGTCCGGTCCTAACCTTTTTTTTTTTTTTTTTTATGATTGAAAGTTTACTGTTGGCCCGAAGGCCTTTCCAGTTTCACCAGGACAGGTGGGCGAGCAAAGGCTCAGCCAAGAGGGGTGGGATTTGCTAACAACTGCCCGAGCGCCTCCGAAGGAGACCTAACAACTCAAGAGCAATTGTTTCGCGAATGAATCTACTACCGGATCGGAATCGCGACCCGCTGAGAAGATCCGGCGAGAAACTCAGCGGGCTGATGCATGGGTTAGGTTGCACGTCGACCTCTTTGTCGAGTTCGACGAGCACGGTTACCGGGGTCCCTAAGCCTGCCCCTAGTATTAGAGCTGAAGGCATCTAATGCAAAGGTTATTGGATCTGATGGATTCGTAAGGACGTGTCTAGGGCGTCGACGGTGACTGGCTCCTGCATGATCAGGATTCGGGGAGTAGTCAGCGGCGGCAACGATAAGGCGATTATCATGACGCATAGCCTTATCAAAGTATCGTTCCGACGCTGACTTCATGTATTTTCAAATTGATTCGAGGCCCAGGTCGTCGTGTAGGTCAACGTTCCTCACGAACCACGGAGCCCCGACAGCTAACCTGTAAAAGCGGGATTGTAGGGATTGGAGGGTGTCTATGTGTGTGCGGGCCGCGTGAGCGAACACCACACTCGCGTAAGTCATGACGGGCCTTACGCAAGTTTTGTAAAGTGTCACCTTGTTCCGAAGGGACATTTTACTCCGCTTACAGATCATGGGGTAGAGTCTACCGAGAATAAACGCGGCACGGTCACGGACTGATTTTATATGCGGGCGGAATGTCATCGATGCATCCAGGGTAACGCCCAGGTACTTGACCTTCCTGGCCCAGGGTATGGGTTTTCTAAAGAGAGAAATCGGGGGTGTGAGATTCCTCCTCCTAATCCGGGAGGAAATCCGTGTGGAGCTTCCCCTCTGAAATAGCACCGCAGTACTTTTCGCTGGGTTGATGTCTATGCGCCATTTTCGGAACCACTGTCCTAGGGCTAGGGCTGCGCTCTGAAGCTTCTTCGCGATTAGGGACTTATTTCTACTAGAATAGTAAACAGTCGTGTCGTCGGCGAATAAAGCTAAATGGGTCGGCGGCGACCGGGGAATATCGTTGACGAATAAGCTAAATAGGAGGGGTGAGAGGACAGAGCCTTGCGGGACTCCAGCTGTGAGAGGTCGTGAGGAGGAGCGGGTTCCCTCGACTCGATATCGAAAAGAGCGGTTCGACAAGAAGTCCCGTATGATGAGCACGAGACTATCCGGTACGCCCATGTTGAATAGTTTGAAAATCAAACCATTGTGCCAGACTTTGTCGAACGCTTTTGCGACGTCGAAGAAGAGAGCTCCCGTGTATAACGGTTTTGGTCGATTAAGCCCCACAAGAATGTGCTCCGTGAGGCGGTGCACCTGTTGAACGCATGAGTGATTTGTACGGAATCCGAATTGTTCATCGATGAGAATGCCCTTGGATGAGACGAAGTCTCTGAGGCGTTTGTAGAGCAGACGCTCATACAGTTTGCCTAGAGACATGAGGAGGCTAATCGGGCGGTAGCTCGTCGGATGATTTTTTGGTTTACCGGGTTTATGTATGCCGATAACGTCCGCTTCTTTCCACACCGCGGGAAAGATACAGTTCGCCATAGCGGCATTGAAAATAGATGCCAACATCACGATGAGTTGGACGGGTAGAAGTTTAATAACGCGGTTAGATATACCGTCGGAACCGGGAGCCTTGCGAGGACGTAGGTCTTTGATCAAGTCTTTAACTTCTATCGGGGTGATGGGTGGTAACGCATCCGATGGTGGCAAGGAGGCTCTGCGTTCTACCTCACTGTCTACTAATTCTACATGAACAGGGTCCACGGATTGGGTGCTGGGCGTGCACTGGGTTTGCAATGTATCGGCCAGCAGCTCTGCTTTTTCGTCATCATCGAACGCCGCGAGTCGGCCTGAGGGGCCTACGAGGGGGGGCATAGTTACTACCGTATCCGATTTGAGAGTACGAGCTAAGCGGTAGTAAGACCTTTGGGAGGGCGCGAGTCCTTCTAAGAAATCAGACCATCTGGCATCTCGGACTTCGGCGATGCGAGACTTTACGTCGCGTTGTAGGGCACGCATTCGAATACGATTTTCCGCGGTAGGATACCTGTCGTAGGCGCGTATCGAGGCGTTCTTAGCTCTAAGGAGTTCCCTAATATCGTCGGACAATTTGAAGCGGTGAAGGAAGTCCTCCGCTACAACTTGTTTCGATGACCTATCTAATGTCGAGGTGATGTGTGACGTTAAGATGTCTATGGCTTCAGCGGTATCCTGAGGAGACGGGATAGAGTCTGGGTTAAACGGGAGCGATGGTGGATCAGATTCAGCCAGGCTGATGCCCAGCGTGTGCCAATCCACCACAGTCCTCGTGACGGGAACGGAATCGGGAGCGCGACCGAGCTTCATAACGACGGGACGGTGGTCTGAATCTAACTCTGAAACTACTTCGATCGAGTGTAAGCGCAGAGTTACGTTTTTTAATAACGCTATGACGAGTATATCCGGGCGATGCGCGATATTTAGCGGGTAGTGAGTCGGGGTTAGCGGAGCGACGATATCGAAGGCGAGATCATCGACTAACGCGTCAAGCCGCCTGCCATTCGGGGTTGTGGTGTGTGAGTTCCACCTGATGTGTTTACAATTTAGGTCGCCCGCCAGAATGACAGAGCTCCCCATACCGAGCAGCGCCTCGATATCACTGCTTAGAACGATCTTATCCGGTGGAAGATAAACGGACGCGATAACGATCGGCGCGTGTCCCGTCAGTGAGATTCGGCACACTGATGCTTCGATATTAGCGAGCGCGGGAGGATCGAGCGGAACGCAATGCAGGGCTCTTCTATAGTAAATGACGGTACCACCACCACGGGCAGAGAGCCTGTCGTTCCTGACCATGTTATAGTTCGCGATTTTAGGGTCACGGCGCGCGGGCTTAAGTAGGGTCTCCTGCACTAAAAAGATATCAATTTGATGGTCACGCAAAAAGTCAGAAACCTGATCACGTTGATTTGCGAGACCGTAAGCGTTAAAAAATCCTATCGTTACGGATAGGGGCTTTATTCTACTTATATACGCCATTGATTACCGGCGGAGTGAGGGGAGGACGTACGTATTTAATGACGCGTATACGTCGGCGTATTCCTGCACAACGGCGATAAAGTGATGTGCAGTGGAGGCAGCGCGAATGGCGTCGCCCAAAGCGTTAACGCGCTCAAAGTTGATCGACTGAAAGAAGTCGATCGCTAAAGCGAGATTTTCGGACGCGGTCGGAGGGCAAGTCGCGGGAGAGGGACGAGTCGCGGGGGCGGGACGAATCACGGAGGAGGGAGTTGTAGCCGTGTTCGTGTACGGCAGCGGTTTTGCCCAGGCCGAGACACTGGGCACCGCCGCCGGAACGAACGCTGGCTTAGCCTGCGACACAGAGGGTGCCGAGGCTTTGATGTCTGGGCCGGAAGCTCGGAGGCGGTTTTGGCGGGCGACGCGGTGATTTATTTTAGGGGCTCGGGGGCAACCACGGTAATTCGCGGGGTGACCCTGTGTTCGACACAGGACGCAGCTAGGCGGTTCCATCGCGGTTTTTTGGTCGCGAGCGCAGAGGGCCGTGGCGTGATCGCCCAAACACTTAACACATCGGGGGCGCGCGTGACAGTTACGGGAAGAGTGCCCGTACAATTGACAGTTATGGCACTGGCTAGGAGTGCCTTTTTTATGGGGGGCTTCGATGGCGATACCGGAGAGCCTACAGACGGTCTGTGTGTTGAAGATTTTCTTACCCTCGGGGGTAGGCTGGAGAGTGACTAGAACCATATTATATGGCTCCCTACCGCGACCGGTGTGCATACGGTGCACAGAATTCACTGGAAAGCCCTGTTCTAACAGATCGGCCTTGACGAGCTCTACATCTAACTCTTTAGGGATTCCGCGTATTACAACGCGGAGTTCGCGCTCCTCCTGGAGCGTATAAGTATGGAAACTTATACGTTCCTTACGGAGGTAAGAAGAGAGGGCCCTATGGTCGTCGGGTGTTTGAACCTTAATTTGAATGCCGTTCGCGAGGTTACGGGCATTCGTGAAATTTATATTTTTGGCCTTAAGGGCCAGGCAAACTCGATCCCAAGCTGCCTTCTCCTGAAGGATAACCGGGGGAGGGGTCTGGGTTTTATTTTGTGCCACCGGACGCGGCGACGGAGTGGCACGGGCTGGGGGCGCAACGGGAGTCTGAGGGCGGGGGCGCGACGCGTTCACGACTTTGCTAATTTTAGCGGCCGCGGGAGCTCGAGACTCCGCGGCACGCTTCTTACCCATCCGTCGATGAGGCGGGGGCGAGGTCGACCTCCATGTCCGAGTCAGAGTCGGAGCACGAGGAGGCGGGTGCAGGCGACCTACGAGCAAGTGTAGGTGTTTTAGAGGGCGCGACGGAGGCCGCGGATGATCGCTCAGCTGAAAAGATGGTCACGGCGGACGACGCAGCAGCTTTTCTCGCCAGTATAGGCGACACGGGAGCGGCAGGCACGACAGAGGCTGCGGTGCTCAATGCAGAAGCTCTGCACGCAGGTACAGGCGACGCAGGAGCAGCGAGCGCGGCGGAGTCCTCGAGAGGGCTCGCAGTGTGATTGGCCTTGAAGGCCAGAAACTCTGAGGCGAGCTGTGGGTGGCGAAGTCGGAGGAATTCCGCGAATACAGCGTCCATGATCGCTGAGTACCCAGGTGGGGCGGCCCCGGGTCTTGAAAACACTCGCCTTGCGGCGAGGCCCCAACTTCTCGGACCTGAGCGGTTCTATTGAACACAGGTGGCAATGCGGCGCGATTACTACAGGACAAAGAAAAAGCTCAACAAAACAGAAATTACAAAAAGAAACAAAACAAATAAATACTTGCAGGAAAACACTTTGTCGGCAAATGTTCCACGAACACAAAAATAACTAAAACAAAACAAATAAAAGCTTCCAGGAAACACACTTGGTCGGCAGATGTATCACGAACACAGGCCGCGCGAACAATGGCCGGGCTAACAAAAGCCGGGAGAACAAAGACCGGGCGATCGAGTGGACGATGAGCACGTCCGCACGTGACGGGTGCCTCTATCGGAATGCCGGTCCTATCCTTGCGATCAGGATACGGCGCTGCACCTCCCAAGCGGGGCAGACAGAAAGCGTATGCTCCGCCGTGTCCAGGTCGTGTCCACAACAGTGGTACCTCGTCGTCAGCTCAGCTCCTATCCGGTGTAGCTACTTCTCGAAGCATCCGTGCTCGGTCAGCACCTGCACCAGACGAAAGGTTAGCCGTCCTCCGCCACGATTTACTCAGTCATCAAAGACCGGGTAAACCTGCGCGACGGTCCGAAAATCCCACATAGGGTTGGCCAGCCGCCTATACCACGGCTCGAACACGGACCGCCGAGAATGGGCCTTCCGCGCCCGCAGTTCACTTTTGAGGACACGCGCCACGCCTAGAGCACGAAGTTCGTTGCGCCACCGATAAACGGTAGCGAGTGACTCCGCCTCCAGCTCCCATGGCGGCGCCCCTGTGATTGACTGGTATAGAATGTCTTATACATGAAGTCCACCTCTGCACTCTTGTGAATAAAAAACAGATAAATAAAACGCACAAAAGAGGATAGAGGATACAATGCACCTATACCGTTTCAAAGTCGATGATAGCCTATGTAAATTTTATTAGAATGCGTAGAACTAAACGCATGTCGCGAGCCCGATAAAATGCACCAGCTAGACATATGCAACGTGATAGTGTCAATACACACGCGATACAGTTTACAAAACTGCACGACGTTTCATATACGAGCCTTACCTTATCACAAGCTTTTCCGGTTGAACTGGCTTCATTACTGGCCACCTTATCTGAACGGGTAACAAATTTCACGAGCGGCCAACAGATATCAAATAAGACGGCGATTGATGTCTTTACCCCTCAAATGTGACTTGAAAGTATTGGTGCCTATTTGTAACGTTGGTTTAATTTAAACGGTTTGACCTTTTGATCTATTTCCTTTAAGTTGGTGAAATCGAAATTCGAAATGGATTGTTGAATTTCTGTGGCTTTGTGGTTAATTTAAGGTCTGAATGTAACCAAAGCGAAATGTTTTGACACATTATTATAGTTGATGCTGTACTGTAGACTGCAAAGAGTTTCTGCCAATCTTTTTTTTTTCTGATGACCTGACGTGGGAAAATCAATCTTAACGAAATCTTCACAACAAATCTGATAGAATATCAGATCAGAATATGAAAATGTTCACGATTGACTTCCACGATGAAGGAATAACATCGTGTTATAAAAGTGAAACCCGCCAAATTATAATTTGCGTAATTACTGGTGGTAGGTTGTGAGTCCTCTTGTGAGTCCGCGCGGGTGGATACCACCGCCCTGCCTATTTCTGCCGTGAAGCAGTAATGCGTTTCGGTTTGAAGAGTGGGGCAGCCGTTGTAACGGGTTGTGAGCTCGTCCAACCATCTAAGCAATAAAAAAAAAAGAATATATGCTTATGTCAAGGAATATATGGTATACAGCACTATAAAATTTATATTGCCTCATAATCATAGTGGGCTAAAGGATAAACGTCCGGCACATTCGTATCTAGCGATGCACCGGTGTTCGAATCCCGCAGGCGGGTACCAATTTTTCTGATGAAATACGTACATAACAAATGTTCACAATTGACTTCAACAGTGAAAGAATAGCATCGTGTAATAGAAATCAAACCCGCAAAATTATAATTTGCGTAATTACTGGTGGTGGAACCTCTTGTGAATCCGCACGGGTAGGTACCACCAGCCCGCCTATTTCTGTCGTGAAGCTGTCGTTTCAATTTGAATGGTAGGGCAGCCGTTGTAACTCACATCTCAAGGTGAGTGGCGGTATTTACGTTGCAGATGTCTATAGGCTCCAGTAACCACTTAACACCAGGTGCGCTGTGACCTCCTCCACCCATAAAAGCAATTAAAAAAAATCGGTGATATTTCGTCAAACAACAAGTGACAGAGATCGCAGGAACACATTATTGGCAGATTGATTGAAACCAATTAAGTGGAGTCAAGTCTTGCAGCCGATATGAAGACGATGATGTTTCTTAGATGTGGGCGAGCTCACAGCCCACCTGGTTTTAAGTGGTTACTGAAGCCCATAGACATCTACGACGTAAATGCGCCACCCACCCATGTGATAGGTAAACGAGCTTAGCTTCCCTTATATCCGTTATTTAATGAACATGTTTTTGTAGCACACGTACCTACTCGCAAACAAGGTTATTTATTACACGATTTTACGTCGCACATAAATTTAACGCAGATCGGAAGTGTCGACCCAAATCAACAGGCTTATACCTACTTCAAGAATGCAGATTAAGGTGTCGGTCGTTTCTATATTTCAATATAGAAAAAGGCAAATTGTTTTTTTTTTTAAAACATTCGATTATATCCATAACCAGCACATGAGCGTCTAAGGGCGTGTTTCATAACTAACAAAAGTATTTTTAGAAGGAAATATGTATATTACAAAACGTTGTTTTTTTTTTTTAATTATGATTGAGTGATTACTGATGGCGTGGAGGCCTTTCCAGTTTCACCAGGACAGATGGGCGAGCAAGGGCTCAGCCCTGAGGCGCGGGATACAAAACGTTGTGATTTTCTCATAAGACCACTAATTATTCATTAACTGTTATCTTTATTTTCAATTACTCAATTTCCTTCACTGACCCTTTTAACTTAATTGCTGTTGATGGACAGATCAGCTCACGGTCCAATGGTTACTGAAGTCGATAAATATCACAACATGAATATTACCAGCCTTGTCACGAAGTCGAAGCCTGAGTCATATCGTATTTATAATGGTTTTCCTACCCAGCAAGCCAAAGTCCAAGTACCGTACCTAACGGGTATGCTCCGCATATTTATAAAAAAATCGGGTTTCATTGTTATTAGACCATGTCATTGCCTATACGTTTACGTCGTTTGTAGCCTCTTATGTATTTATTTATTTATTTATGTACACACAAAAAAGAAGACATAGTACAGAGTAATAGGAAAATTATGTACAAAGGCACTGCTTATTTCTTTAAGAAATCTCTTCCAGCAGACCTGCGAGAGGATTATGAGAATAATAATTAAAAGTGATGATTGTGTGTTGAACAGCTAAAATAACAAATACAACATGAGAATTATAGTAATGCACATACACATAGCAAATATTGTTAAACTTCAATACAAAATATCTATATATTAATACGTAAAGCAAAAACTTTGTATCCTTTTTTAAGAAAATTGCGCGGACGGAGGAGTATGAAATTTTCCACACTTATAGAGAATATAGAGAAGAAGTGCACAATGCTAATATTTTCTTAAAATAATGCATAAAAGATACATTAAATCAATAAAGAAAACATTACACACACTTCATACCATGTATTTGACGCACACACGCATGCATACTATTTATTGTCAAACTTTTGTTCTTGACGTCTGTTGTCAAATTGAGAATAGAATATGGTTTGTCTTTGTTATTATTTTTATAGTGTACTCTTGGCGAAATTTGTGATTATAGAAGTATAAAATACAATCATAATAGTGTACAAACTTACAATTCCAATTAATTATAGTCGAATTTCGACTACTGCGAGACCTCTAGTTATAAGTAACACAGTATATACGAAGAGTATAGAACAATGATCATTCGGTTGATGAGAGATAGAATTGTTTGACCTTGTATTTAAAAACAAAAAAAGACTTGCAAACTCGGGTGTCAGCCGGCAACGAATTCCACAGTCTCACCTCTACGATACGTCTTAGAATTATATATAAAAATTATTATTTGCCGTAACATTTTAACCACAAATCACTTAATGCAAATATACTGCTTTCTTTTCCACTAGTCCTTTACTATTACTGTCTTGAAAATCAGAGAGATGTTATCTCAACGTTACTGGTGGCAGGGTATTTTGTGAACCTGCCTGCTTAGGAACCACCACCCAGCCTATTTCTCCTGCGAAGCATTTTCCGGTTCGGAGAGTGGGTCAGTCGTATAATACAATTAATACTTAAGCCTCATGTCTCAAGGTGCTCACGCATTTGCGTTGCCATGTCTTTGAGCTCCGCTAACCGCTTCACACCAAGCGAGCCGTGAGCTTATTTACCCGTCATTCAATAAATCAAACTATAAAACAGCCGAGTTGTTTTCGTTTACAATCAAAACCATATATGGTTAATTACTATTTGAATATTTTTAAATTGTTAAGCTTGATTTAGTAAATAGTACTATACTCCTAGATATAACAACACTAGGCACTTAGTAAATGTTCGTTTTAGAACACACGCAAATAAAATATCTTAGGCCGAACATATTTTGAACCACATAATAATTTAAAAACTTATTAACGAACACAGCCGCAGTCCACTGCATTATCAATGTTTGTAGAAGAGATATTTTTGTCCGAAAGCAAACATCGAGACCACTTATCCAATATTTTCGACTAAGATAAGTCAGTGTTTGCCCAATTAATCATTTTTAAAAGATCGTCTTAAAAAAAACATGCAGTCAAACTTAAGACTGGTTTTATTGCTATTGGATAGATATAGTCTTAGATTGAGGCTGATAATAATAAAAATGATCTGTGGCAATATAATTATTATTGTTTTTATGAATATCGGGCTTTTTTAATTGCTTAGATGGGTGGAAGAGCACGCAGGCCACCTGGTGTTAAGTGGTTACTGGAGCCCATAGACATCGACAACGTAAATGCGCCACCCACCTTGAGAAGTGAAGAAATGCATTAACATATTTTTTATTGTTGTTCTATATTTGACAATTATTTAAACTATGTAAAATGAACTATATCTACTACATTGCAAGGTTTAGCCATTGTTTTTTTTATATTGAGTACTGCTTTTCCTTTGAGTAATCTTCCTTTACGATTGCAGCTCCTCTTTCTCCGATCATAGCACAAGCAGCGTTTGTATTTCCACTAATTTCATTCGGCATTACGCTAGCGTCGATAATTCGAAGCTTAGCAACATCGTAGACTTTCAAACGACTACTCACAACTGAAGTCTTAGGTTCTACGCCCATTTTACAAGTACCAACCGGATGGTATACAGTCGTTACCAGATTTAAACATATACATTTCCAATATTCAGCACTGTCCAATTCATAACCATTACACGGCTCCAAATTAATACGACCGAGAAACCCATTTATAGATTTAAAATATGTTGTTTTTGTGATTTTCGTTAGCATTTTGACACCGCGTACGCATGATCTCAGATCTCTTGGATCGCTAAAATAGTTGGTATAAATTAGGGGAGGATCTTTAGGATTATTAGAACGTAACCGAATGTAACCTTTGGAATGTGGATGCAAAAGTGTTATCGTGAAATGATACAGAGCGTGGTTAGTATTTAGCTTTGAAATAGAATTTACGACGGATTGCTTATAACCGCGTTTTTCAAAGGCTTCGCGAACCGAGGATGTATTTTTTTCATATAAGATAAGAAAAGATTGGAATTTAGGATATGGTAAATTGGGATCATCGGTATACAAAGCAGCAATGCCTGGAGAGCTAATGTATGCTAAAGGGCCACTGCGGTTGTATAGATATCTAATTATATCAAAATTACGTTCAGCTTCACTCTTCTTTTCTGGCTTATCACCATAAACTGTAACCGGTACAATAGCGTGATCCTGAAGATTCTTCCCAACCATCGGAGAATCTACTTTGCATGAAATTCCTTTTGAACTCAGTTGATCTTCGGGACCTATTCCTGATATCATCAATATTTGAGGAGTATTAATTGTTCCTGCACTCAAAATCACTTCTAAATTTGCGTAAAATGTCTTCTTTTGTCCTTGTACTTCCACTTCTACTCCTTCAGCAGTTTTAGTCACAGAATCTATTAAGATTTTAGTAACAAAAGCGTTTGTTACTATTTTTAAATTCTTTCGTTTCTTTATCGTGTTTAAATACGCTTTAGCTGTGCTTACTCGTCTACCATTACTTCCGTTAATTTTAAATTTTCCTGACCCGAACGCATTTAGAGCACTTATATCGCAATTTCGTCGGAAGCTGATTTCGTCAAAGGAATTTATGACGCTTTCTATTAAATGTTCGTTTGTACTGTTCAGACTATTTATGATAAGGTTGCCATTGAGGCCATAGTTTCTCCTAATAAGTGGATTCCGCAACTGGGAAGCATCCTGTAAGCTTTCGAGCTTCTTATAAAAATATCTCACTATTTTTGGATGCCATTCTTTGTTCCCAGCGTCGTGCCATCGTTGGAAATCAAAATCGTTTCCTTTAAAGTAAATCATTCCGTTGATACCACCGCTACCACCAAGCATTTTTCCTCTTGGCCAAATCACCGTACCATTAACGAAACCTTGGCTTGATCTTCTATCATTCTCAGTTATATAATTCCAATCGTATTTTGACCCAATAAGTTGTTGATCTAGTGCTATGATCTGAAAAAAGTATTAAATAGTTTTTTTGGCGTAGTGATTGTTTTATAGCGTTGTAAATTATTATTAGAGATTCGGCTTTGAGAACGATCTCTTCATACTTTGCATTAAATGTGAACAAAAAAAGAAAGTCGATAATACATTGTGCAGTAAATTATGTTAGTAATTTGTTTTATCTAGCTCTAAATGTTGTTTGTAAAACATGTTTGGATAAATAGCAATTTAATTGATTTTGGAACGGTGAAATAGAGACTTAAAAATCACTTACATTACTTTCCACGGGAGGTAAGCCACCAGCTTCTAATAATAAAATATTCCAGTTTTTTATCTCGCTTAATCGATTGGCTACAATAGATCCACAGGTTCCAGCCCCTACTATTATGAAATCGAATCTCGATTTATCTGAAAATGTAATTTTAACTTACACTTACTGGTTACTTCTAACTTACTGTTGGTAGGACCTCTTGTGAGTCCGCGCGGGTAGATACCATCGCCCTGCCTATTTCTACCGTGAAGCAATAATGCGTTTCGGTATGAAGGGTGGGGCAGCCGATGTAAATATACTTGAGACCTTAGAACTTATATTTCAAGGTGGGTGGCGCATTTACGTTGTAGATGTCCATGGGCTCCAGTAACCACTTAACACCAGGTGGGCTGTGCGCTCGCCCAACCATCTAAGCAAAAAAAAAAACTTTTGTAAGTCAGTTTTTTTTGCCTTTCTTCTTCTGGTAACTCAAGGGCTTAAACTAGATTCACCGAACTTGTAGACGAGCTGGTGGAGCTCAGCCTGGGAGAGTTTGCTAACATCTTCCTTAGCAAGAGCAGTGCTTTGCTGAACACATCTTAGTCAGTAACGTCCCTAAAACTATTTAATTTATATTCGACTGTTTCATTAACATTTAGAGGTACATTTTAATTGTTAAGTTGCAAATGTGTATGTATATGCTACTATTATAGCAATTTACAAATTCAAAAAATAAACTAACGATAGTCATTTTACTTAAAAAGATATTAAACTGAAATCTATTGTCGTTTAAATAAAATTGGTAATGCCACAAAGAAACAGAAAAATAAGCAAAGAAAAGTTACGTACAAAGACACTGCTTGTTATTTCCAATGAAAAATCGTTTTCAGCCAGGATAGAAAAAAGCGATAACATAATATTTAATTGAACAGATACAGAAAACAGAATTTATTATTTCAATTTTAAGCTTACCAGATACAATGGCGTCTGGAGGCCAGTCTTCTGTTAACAAACACTGCGCTGCAGCAAAAAACTGCAGGGCGGAAGAAAACAATTCTGGGACTGCACCGACGGTTGGCGACAAACAGGAACTATTTGTGTATCTATTTTAAAAAGATTTGTACTTTCTCATATATACACAAGAATAATATCTTCTTTTGTTTGGACTTTATCTACACTTAGGCGCATGATTTAGGCAATAATAATAATAATGTTTTTATTGCAAGTAACCATGACTCATATAAATTGTTAATAAGACTTAGACCTATGTTAGTAGTTATATTTACATCACAATGAATTACTGTGGTAACATCCCATGGGAGATGGCACCACAGCGACCCATGTATACACAGTTCAGCCTGCTTGCGATCATGACAAAAAAAATCATTCATCATCTATGGGATTGAAAACTTGATATAGTTGTTGTACTAGGCATTCCTGGTTTCCAAGAATAGTTTCGTTACAGCAGCAGCGAAACATGTTCGGGTTTTAGCATATCTTCTTTTTCTCCACCTTATCCCACTATGTGGGGTCGGCACAGCTAATTTTTCTCTTCCATTCTCTTCTATCAGCCGTCATCTCAACATTCACTCCTCTCTCTCTCATATCATCATTCACACACTCCATCCATGTCTTCTTCGGTCGACCTCTTCCCCCTCTACCTTGCACTACCATTTCCATACATCTCCTAGTCACATGCATCTTCTCTCTACGCATCACATGTCCATACCACGCTAACCGTCTGCTCCTTAATTTGTTGTTTACCGGGGCCACTTTCAAACTTCCTCTGATATACTCATTCTTTATCTTATCCATTCTTGTCACTCCACACATCCATCTCAACATTCGCATCTCGGCCGCATGCACTCCTCTTTCATGCTTAACTTTCGTCGCCCAACACTCAGATCCATACAGCACGACAGGTCTAATGATCGTTTTGTAAATTTTACCCTTGAGCTGAAGGGGCATTCTACGATCGCATGCTGTTGCAGAGACCTGTCGCCATTTCATCCAACCAGCGTTTATTCGATTTGTGACGTCCCGGTCTATGTTGCCGTCGTTCTGGAGTATAGAGCCGAGGTACTTGAAGTCGGAGCAGACTGGCAGGGATACACCATCTAAGGCGATTGGCGTGAAGTCTGAAGAACCACCAAAATCACAAAACATGTGCTTGGTTTTTGTTCGACTGATCTTCAAACCCACGTTTTCCAACCTTTCTCTCCATTTTGCCAATCTCCTCTGTATCTCAGGCCCTTCCTCTCCAACGAGAACAATGTCGTCGGCGAACAGCATACACCAAGGCGCCTCTTCCTGTATGTCCGATGTTAGGGCATCCATTATTAGGATGAACAGGTAAGGGCTTAAAGCTGATCCCTGGTGTAAGCCTACCGCCACACTGAACTCGTCGCTATCGCCAGCTGCGGAGCGTACGTACGTACTAGCTCTACCGTACATAGCTCGAACAAGCCGTTGGTATTTCCCTGGCACTCCTTTCACTTTCATGCTCCACCACAAAACCTCACGGGGAACCCTATCATACGCTTTTTCTAAATCAACAAACACCATGTGCACATTTTTACTTGCACGGCGATATTTTTCGCACAATTGGCGCAGGCAAAAAATGGCGTCCGTTGTACTGCGTCCCGGCATGAACCCGAATTGGTTTTGTGATACCTCACTCTCATCTCTCATTCTTCTCGCTATCACTTTCTCCCAAGCTTTCATACTATGTGACATGAGCTTTATTCCTCTATAATTGTCGCATACCTGTATGTCACCTTTGCTCTTAAATACAGGCACGAGTGAACTTTTGCACCACTCGTCAGGCATGGCCTCTTCTTGAAACAATTTATTGAAGAATAAAGTCAGCCACGTGCATCCATCCGCTTTCAGAAACTTCCACACTTCTATTGGAATACCATCTGGTCCAATAGATTTTCCATTCTTCATATCTTGTACAGCCTTTCGTACTTCTTGCATACTTATTTCCCTTACTACCCCAGTATTTATTGGAACATTTTGCAGTTCACCACTCCAGTCATTCTCTTCATTCATCAACCTTTCAAAATACCTCTTCCATCTATCTCTTATTTCCTCATCATTTGTTAACATTCTTCCAGCACTATCTTTCACGCACTTAATGTGGTTAAAATCTCTTCCATCCTTCTCTCTTGCTTTGGCTATCCTATAAATGTGTTTTTGTCCTTCAGGTCTTTCTAGTGACTCATACAAAGCATCCTGTGCCTTGGCCCTGGCAATAGCTACAGCCTTTTTTGCTGCCCTCTTGCTCTCTTTATATGCTGTTTTTAACTTCTCTTTCGTCACCAAATCTGGGAAATCTGTGTTCTGGAATTTCTTAAAGGTCTTTTTCTTTTCTTTAAGCGCTTTTTGAACGTCGTCGCTCCACCACCAAGTTTCTTTATCTTTAATTTTCTTTCCCGTTGACATTCCAAACACACTTTTTGCCACATTCCTTATGCACTCAGCCATTTCATTCCAACATTCATTCACCGTTCGTCCACTCAAATCTTTCATTTCTATCATTTTATCTACTACTTGTTTTCTAAATTTTTCACCACATTCTGTGTTCCCAATCATATGCCATTTTATTCTCGGGACCGGTTTGGAATTGCTTGTTTGTTTGCGTATGTAATGCTTAGAGTCCAATACTAATAAACGGTGTTGAAGAGCTAAGGATTCACCCGGGATAATTTTGCAGTTTTTAACAGAAGTAATTTTATGTCGTCGGATCAAAAAATAATCCACCTGGGTGTTGCAGTTTCCACTTTTGTATGTTATAAGATGTTCCTTGCGTTTAGTGAAAAATGTGTTAGCTATTGCTAGATCAAACGCCAAAGCAGCTTCCAACTGCTTTGGCGTTTGATCTATCTATCACATTTATTTTGAATATTTCTCAAATTACAGTATTAAAATTAAGGTATCAAATAAAATTTATTTGGCCTTATTTTTTACTCTAACATTCACTTATTGTATCAAAGATTTCTTTCTATTTTTATACATATAATTCACGTAAGCAAATACTAAAACAATATTTGATCCTTCTTTCAAGCCATTCGCGAACATAAATTAAATGCGTGTTAAGTTAGACAAATTGGAATCTGCCTACGAGATTTAAACACCGGCAAATTCAAAACAATCAATACAAGTAAACTAGACTTCTTATTATTAAGGCCACAACGACTTCAAAACATTTCTCCACCTTCTACAATATTTATAAGGCTATTCTTTGACACTCATATGACATAAGTTTAAAACAAACAGCCTTTTTTTAAATTGAATATGTCTACAGAAAAATTAACTCACCGACACATTTGAAACGTTCGTTCTTTCACAACAAGCAAAACAATGAACCTTGTTCAGTTTTATTCACCCGCTTATATCGTTAATAAAACCGAGTCACGGTTGATTGAACGATATTGTACAATAAAATTTAAACATTTAAACTATCAAGTCAAATTGTAACCTTTTTTTTATCTATTGAAGTATTAAAACAAAACGTATTATATTATAGTTGTGGTAGAGCACATTTTGAATCCTAGAGTTAATAATAACCTTCCTGTCTATAAGCATGTCAGGTGCCCCCTTAAATATTAAGTGAATTATCTCTGGGTGCCTCCTCGGTTCGAAGAAACAAATAGTAATTTTCTAAAGACGGTGGAAAGGCCTTCGTTCACCAGTGATCCAAAAGATAATACAATACCAATAAATACATATAGCATAACATTTGGAACGTCAATTTTACATCTTAATGTGACTATAATTATCACTAGCAATTTACGAGAAAAATCTCGGCTTATTATAGGAATGCTTGAAAAAGTATATTAAGTACTGACAATTTACAAAAACCTTATATTATAATAATGCTTGAAGAAGTATAATAAATGGACATTTAATTTTGGATAATTTAAGGTTTTTTTTTTAAGTATGTTTTTTTAAACAGTTATATTTCTCTAGAAATTGTTTCTAAGTCTCTCCATTTTATATTATAATGCATCATTGTTACATGATATTCGTCTTTACATTTAATCTAGTGTAGTTTTTCAGTAAGGAGTCTGGCTGGCAGCAATAAGCTGTGAGCCGAAATAAACGATGGCATACTCGATATAATCCCCTAAAGTTAGCAGCACTCCCAAGGTCACCTTCATCCACCCCCACCCCTACTCCCAAGATACCAAAACACCGTAGATCAGAGAGTGCGGTCATCCGTGATCCGGTTGCTCTTTCGATCGACTCGTCTAGAGCAGCTTCTACATCATCTTTTTGATTCGCTCTCGTCGATTCCCCAAATCCAAAATCAGGGAACCAGAATTGGGGCGAGATTCCTTTCCTGGCTCCGAGCCCGATGACTATGAGTTTAACTCACAAACACAGCCCAATGAGTTTCTTGCCGGATCTTTTCAGTTGGTCCCGATTCCCATCCCGTGGTAGTATCTGCGAAACACTGCTCTTGCTAGGGTTGGTGTTAGCAAATTCTTTCAGGTTGAGCCCGTGAGCTCATTTACCCGTCCGGGCGTAGCTGGAATAACCTCATAGGCTACCGGCGAATAGGTAGGGAAAAAGAAAAAAAAGTATGAGTTGTTGGGAAGAGAGACTAGAGATCTCTCTCACCCCGCCGCCTGCTTCGGCCAGCTGGCGTACTCGCAAAAGTAAAACTTCGTCTTCCAAGTCAGTACTGATTTGTGAATCTAGGCTCACAGATTGATCCCCGTGAGCTCACCTACTCCTACGCGCATAGTTGAAATAGCCCCTTAGACTATCAACGATTAGGTAGGGAAAAGAATCGTCTAGGATACGTCGCCACCCCTCCCATATCATTATGTGTGGGGTCCGCTGCATCCCATCTAGTCAGAGAACGTCCCAATATGTGACGAATTTAATTTTGCAATATTTTATTTTACACACTGTAAAATATTGTTTCGAATATAAGTTGAGATATAAAAATCCAAATCGACAAAATTAAATTTCTTTTCAATATTGTTTTTTTTTTAATGAATCGTAAAACCTGAACGTGTATTGTTTTCGTTTGTATTGTTCAAACAAATGTGATACTGAACAGCTATTGAGCATTGCACGAAGGTTAACAACGTTATTATGACAACCAATTCGGTAAGCGGATAAATTTTGAGTACTCAAACAATATATAGTATAATCGCGATTTTATGAGTAACGCTGTAATTTTTGTTTTCAATTGCACAGTAAAGATCTTGTATCGAGGGGTCATCGGCAATCGGTAGACCGACGGTCCGAATATTGAGATTATCAAATAGTTTCATATCCACTAGTTTTTCGAATCAGGCCATAATACACAACTTAGCGTGACTCTCACTGCTCACCTTCGAAAGTAAAGATAAACATCTATTACATTTGATTTTATTGTCCTACCTATTGCTAGTAACCTTGAGGGGATATAGGCTTATTGCTTCACCGAACGTGTCAGCGAGCTCACGGGGCTCAGCCTATAACTATATGTAACTATACTTGAGACCTTAGAACTTATATCTCAAGGTGGGTGGCGCATTTACGTCGTAGATGTCTATGAGCTCCAGTAACCACTTAACACCAGGTGGGCTGTGAGCTCGTCCATCCATCTAGCAATAAAAATAAAAAAAAGACTTTGCTAACATCTGCCCTAGCAAGAGAAGTGTTTCGCTGAATCTACCACCGGATCGGAATCACGATCCTCTCATCAGATCCGAATATCCGCTACTCCCTATAATAGAAGGATAAAACAATTAACCGGAAAACCGGCTGCCTGAGTCGTTCTATACTCAGATGAAAAAATGTCATTTAATCACGATGAACCCGACGAGCTGAATATAAATCCGGGTAATACAGTAAAACTGATAATATTGTGGTAAATTTCCTGATGTGCCTCGTTAACCCAATAAAATTAGAAGTATCAAGTCAAAATGTAATTGTAATTGTTCTTTTTTTTCAGTTCTCGGTATCCAAATTGGTCTTTATAATAGCATGTTCACAAGAACTCTTTGCGGTTAGACTTCACAATTTGTTCCAGTTTATCGACGGCTTTCGTTCCGAACATAATCTACAAGGGTTCCTACACGTCGGAAACGATTATGCTGTATTCTTAAAAAAACCGGAGCCACACGATAAATATCTCGTTTACGAACTATATGAAGTGAAAAACGTAGAGGAACTTAGAAATTATCAACCGAGATTACTTGCCATATCTAAAGTACCAGTTGAGTACATAAAAAATCAACTGAAAACCTTTAGAGAGGAACTTTATAAAGCCAAATATGAAGGTGGCAGTGTGATACCCGGAACCCAAGTTCAGACACTCCGGGAATGGCAGATAGAAAGAGCTATCAATTTTGACAATAAGAAAGTCTTAAAACACGAAATGCCTATTTTGCGAACGATTTTGCGATAAACACATGAGATTTTAAGAAGATCTAATTTTTTTTTTATCCTTTAAAGATTACAAAACGAAACTTTTCAATCAAGAAAGATAAATTTTTTAAAAAATAATGTGCAGTTTTTTTAAATAAAAATTGTCTTTTAATGTGACAAATTGATTGAAATGAAACATTCAATCCTCTATCCTTTCGACTCCGTCAGCAATACTGATTCTTCTGATTACTTAATTTTTTTTTTGTAAAGTTTCACGTCTTGAACGAATATAAAATAATATTAAAACTAAATTGTTTCAAACTTGATACGAATACTCGACAATAAGGGTCTGTTTACCAAGCTTACAAGTTGGTAAAATGGTTCAAGAACATTTTATCCATAAACAATAATTGAGCACGATTTCTATGTTTATGTTTAGTTCTAGGTTATTCTTGTTTTATGTCTATGATCCATAAAAAACTTTTGACAGTAACTTTTTGGTTGGTAAATACATCGAATTAAATTCAGTAAGTAAATTATTTACTAATCACCATTTTTTTCTCCTTGTATTCGGCATCAGCTCACCCTTTATGACCCATTCGGTTTTTTACTCTAAGGATCTTTAATCGGCTGTCAACTGCAATGCTTCAACCGTGACCGATTCTCGTAATACCAACGAAAAGAATAATTGCGGTCACCATATTGACCAAATAATACCTAAGCTACTTTTATCTTACAAGCTCGCGATATCACACTAACAGAATTAAAACATACATTGTGTTTACAAAAATAATATTCCAATGTCCTGAGCATACCAAGAATCTAAAAACCTTTTAAGGAAACTTCCTGGAATCGTAACACTCTGCGATATCATAACGACGACAAACCAATGGACTAAACCAAATTGACGTCACGTTCTTCATTTATAGAATGTATATTATGTACAACGTCTTCTGATGTTCCTAAAAATCATTTGGTTGATAAAACGAGTGCAGAACAATAGGCTGGTAGGTGATGTACTTTTTCAGTGTTGTAACCTTTATTTATTTATTTAATAGCGACCCGCCTTCACTTCGCTTCGGAAACATTAAATTTTATTATTAATAGGTAGCAGAGTCTCACGACGTTACCCGCGGTTATTGTCGTACCGCGAGTGACGCCGCGGGGCGAAGCTAGTCTAAAAACAGTAGCCTAAGTTGCTCTTTATATCATCAGCTACCCATCAGTGAAAGTCTAGTCAAAATCGATCCAGTCGTTCCAGAGATTGGCCGGAACAAACAGACAGACAAAAATTGTAAAAAATGTTATTTTGGTGTATATACCGTATATACTTTATATTCATATGCATGTAGTAAAAAGCGGTTATTTCAATATTACAAACAGACACTTCAATTTTATTCATATATATGGATTAGAAATATATACACCAAAAATATATATGTACATATATGCACAAACACATATACATATACATTTAATAGTTTATACAGTATTAAAAGGAATAATATTAAGAAATTCACTTAACAAATAACTTCATCTTTAATAAATTCATGACGATTCCGCTAAATTTTCCAACAGCATTCGCCGAACCTTTAACTTGAGCGCGCACCAGTTAGTAATAGTCCTGATCTCGAGAGGAAGCGCATTCCATAGCAGAACAGACTGCACGACGAAAGAGTTAGGAACATAACTAGAAGTATGTGTCGGACAACGTAATAATAGGCTATGGAGAGAACTTAGGGCCCGCTCATGGCTGGAGTGAAGATATTGAAAATAGGGAGTTGGATAGGAAGGGGGTTCGGGAGACAATAAAGAATGAAGAGTCATCAGTGCACGTAAATTAAGACGCTGGCGAATCGTTAGAAGTTTGAGCTCAGCACCATAGGAAGATATATCATTTTTACGAAGACTAAAAATAAATCGAATGCAGTTATTAAGAAGACGATCGAATTTATTAAGAAGGTTTGCTACCATTCATTCAGCTTTGGATTTTTTATTTATTTATTTATTATTTTAGATGGATGGACGAGCTCACAGCCCACTTGGTATTAAGTAGATATTAGAACCCATAGAACACATCTACAACGTAAATGCCGCCACCAACCTTGAGACATGAGTTGTAAGGTCTCCATTTTTGCAGTACAACAGCTGTCCCACTTCTCAAGCTGCAACGCATTACTGCGTTACGGCTGAAATAGGCAGGACGGTGGTACCTACTCACAACGTCCAACCGTTAGTAAATTATCTTCTTCCTTTCTTCAGTGAATTTCTTTCTATGGTGTTGCTCCCAAATTTAGTAATAAATTCTGCTTTCAACGAGATTTGAGAGGAGTAATTAGCGATAGATAACGACTTAGCTCTGTTCTTGCTGATGTCCATGAATGTCGGTTACCACTCACCATCAAGAGCGCCGTACATTCGTCTCCTTGCGAAGGCAACAACAAAATCCTCCGGTGTTGGGCTTCAACCAGACATCGTTTCAACTTGTATTCAAAATACATCAAGCCGCCAATTGCTCGCCACATACAAATTCTAATAATAATAATAATAATTTATTTATTTCTCTCTTAAAGGTACAGTACAAATACAAATGGAACTTAACCTTATAATTTATTTTGTAAGCCTTTGAAAGAGCTGAAGTCTGTACTAGGTTCAAAGACCTGTATTACTGATCTCCAGGCTCCCTCCTTCTTAAGATAGATTAGGTTAGGTTAAGTCCTGAACAGATTCACGTTCAGTTACTTAAAAATGTGTAGTAAAATGACAAATATGCTTTTGAACAATAGGCCAAAGTGAATAGTTAATAAAAACTAGTATTGTGATTCGCAATCACCATTAGATTTCATAAAACATTAGTTCACAACAAGCGTTTTGATCGTGTAATGTGATCTTTATTCTGTGTTCCTCATATTCAGTACTTAAGGGTCATTGACGACGATCCATCACCGAAATGCTTGTCAGCACCGATGGGTTAGATTTTGTCCCCTACCGCACGCTCACATTAAATACTCGATCGGAAAATAGACATGATTTTTTCTTATAACAACACCGGATAAAATACAGCGTGAAATTCTCGAAAATCTGTCTATTACGAAAATGTATCCCCATTTAGCAATTATCACGATACAATTATTGCTAAATGGGTGCTAAATCATGAAAAAAATAATAAAATGGATACGATACAACTTACAACGGAAAGTAGAAAGTGTCTCGATCCAACCAAAGCTCATACATCCAAATGTATATATTTTCATTTTCGTATATATATTCAATATATTATTATATTTTCCAAAAATCATACCAAAATCTATTTTAGAGCTTCAGGTGATAGACAGAATAAAGTCGTCGTAGCTAAAAGGAAAAAAATCCCCAGTGTTTTCATATCAAGCGATTAGAAGACTAAATTAGCAAAAAGTTTTTTTTTCTCACGATTTTCTGCTTATAGAATTTCAGAACACGGGATAATAAGCGCACAAACTGCTACGGCCGAACTGTCTACTTCTTGAGCAAAATAATCATGTGTTTGGGAAATAAGCATAATAGCTACCTTTTTGTAACACTGGGAAATCACAGTTTACGGATACCCAGCCGGGCGATAATGGGCCAGGTTATAAGTATAACGGCTACCTTTTGAATGTCTTTTGATATCTCAAAAGTCAATTAACCACTAAAAACTATGTCCCTTAAAAAATATATATTTAGTTCAATTTCTAACGAACTCTGATACCCGCGGTAGGAGACCTGCGTTCATTACGACATTATTTATGGATCTAGTTCTGTGAAAGGGGTATTTATATTAACCGTGATGTCTTACCACAGAGAAAAAATATTACAAGAAATCGTTCTCACAGTTTTAGGTAGATTCAAAAGGTATTTGTATTAAAACAATTTAATTTCTAACCAACAGCCTTTTAATTTTAACTAAATCTTTTTAGTCTCACTAAATAAATGTAATTCTACATTTCTTTGCGTTAGATTTTTAATTATTAATTTAGTTTTTCAACGTATTTATAACTTTTTATTAACATGGACATCGTCCTGAAGGACACTTTCTGTAATCTTCTTTAACCAAATCTGCTCCTCTTTCACCCACCATCACACTTGGAGCGTTGGTATTTGCACTGACTGTAAATGGCATTACACCTGCGTCTATTATGCGAAGTTTTTTAAGACCATGAACTCTTAGTCTGCTGTCGACAACAGACACGTTTATATTACGTCCCATTCTCGTAGTACCTGTTGGATGATACACGGTGGTGATAAAATTCAAAGCTATGCATCTCCAATATTCATTGGTGTCGAGTACGAATTTATTACAAGGAGGCCAGTCTATTCTGCCTAAAAATCCACCAATCGATTTGAAATATTTAGTATTCACGATTTTAGTCAGCATTTTAATTCCGACTACGGCTGCATCTAAGTCCCTTGGATCTTTAAAATAATTAGCGTAAATAATCGGATATTGTTTTGGATCATTTGAACGCAACTTAATGTTTCCTTTAGAAAAAGGATGTAACAAAATAAATCGAAAAATATACAAAGCATTGTTAATGTTTTGTTTCACTATTGATTCTATCACTGAAGGTTTCACTTTGATAGTGTTATAAAATTCACGCACTGATGACGAATTTTTACCGAAAAGAAGAGGAACGCTTTGAAATTGTGGATATGTTTGGTTGGCACATTCTGAATAAAATGCTGAAACGTCCGGGGTACTTTTACCACCTAAGTACCCTTCACGATTGTAAAGATATTGTATGGCAGCAAAACTTTTTTCTGCTGTCGTTTGGTCTTCCGGCTCTTTACCAAATACAGGAACAAGTACTATACCATGATCTTGTAAATTTTTACCAACCATGCAAGAGTTTACTTTACAAAAAATATTCTTTGAAATAAGATGTTCCCGCGGTCCAACTCCAGACAACATCAACAGCTGCGGTGTATTAATTGAACCTGCACTTAAAATGACTTCCTTGTTTGCACAAAAAGTGAATTTTTTTCCATGAATTTCTACAGATACACCAAATACCTCCTTAGTTTTATTGTTTATTAAAACCTTGGTAACAAGAGCATTCTTAACAATGTAAAGGTTTTTTCTATATTTTATTGGATTTAAATATGCTTTAGCCGTACTTTCTCTTGTACCACTAGCAGCAGATGCCCTAAACCTTCCAGATCCTCGTAAGTTGTTAAGATTACTAACATCCAAAACTTTTTTGAATCCAATCTCATCCCAGGCTTCTATTATTTTATCTGCAATGCGCCTTGATGTTACGTTAAATGAATTTATTATTAGAGGCCCTCTTGTTCCGTAATTTTTTCTAACCTCAGCGGATTTTAATAGTTCAGTATCTTGAAGATTTTCTGCTTTTATAAAATATTTTTCTACAACTTTCGGATGCCATTCCTCATTTCCTGCATCATACCATCTTTTGTAATCTTTAAAGTTTCCCTTAATGTAAATCATTCCATTTATACCGCTGCTTCCACCGAGCATTTTTCCTCTAGGCCATTGCACTTCTCCATTTACAAAACCTTGGCTTGTAATTCCATTGTTTTCAGTTACATATCCCCAATCATATTTTGAACCATATACTTGTCTATCCAAAGCAATTATCTGGAACGAAATAAAACTATATTTATTGATTTCTTTAATACAAATTAATACAACAACTCACAGGTATCCTAGTATTAAGGGAATACATACCAAAAATATTGGGAAATATCCTGTCTATATTAATATATAACGTCATAATCTAGATTACAACAAAATAAGAAACACCTCGAAAGTGGAACGTATGTTCCCAGTCGAACAATATCTAACTATTGTATCAGTACTCAATGTATTATATAAATTAAAAGTACAGTTAGATAAGAAATGGAATAAGAAATATGTGGTAAGGAAACAAATATGAAAACGCAAACGAATAACTGTTAGTTCGGTATTAAATTTAGTAATTCTATGAAAGAAGGAAATATTTTAAGCAGTTAAATAAAATTAGCTAGACTATGTCGGTTTGTTTAATACTCTTCGACAGATACTCTGCTTAATAACAATATTAATAATAAATAGGCAGAGAAGTTACCTTGTCGATTCAAGTGCAGTGATCTCATGAAAACAGAAATAAGTTAATATTATAAATTCATAAACAATTTATTAATTTTTTTTATTTATCCATTCGCTGAAGTTATTAAGATACTCACGATGCTTTCCACTGGTGGATTATCACCAGCTTCCAACAGTAATATTTTCCAGTCTCCAATCTCACTAAGTCTGTTAGCAACTATAGATCCACATGTTCCTGCCCCCACAATTATGAAATCGTATTTTTCATTGTCTGTAATTAAAAATACAAAAACCTATAACGACTTAAGCTCTGTTTATTTTCACATCTAGCTGTTGCTTATGTGTTCTTGACTGTAACAAAATCATAATCTTAAAAGGTGTAATTTCTGTTTCCTTAAAAGGTTTTCGGAACAAAACAAACTATTTTCTGTTTTTTTTTTTTTTTCTTTCATCACTTGCCCAATTTTTTCTGAAAAATATGAATAAGTAAGTATGAATATGTCGTTAAAGCGATCATTAACAGATCTCGCTATAACTGTAATTTTAATTACATTGTTGGATGATAATAGATAGTTGAAGAGGGAATTTTGATTATTAATTTTTGCTACCGAATGGACTTTGATGAAACTTCTCAATATAACAGCAATACATCAGTAAAGTAATAGACTATAGTGCAGAACGATCAACTTACGATGGGTATTTTAAAAAAACTGATGATTTTCGTAGGGCCACGAAACTGACTAGGAATCTCTAGTATTGGAATCATTAATTGAAAAAATAATTGAGGCTCACCAACAACTTTGGCGCTAGAAGGCCAATCTTCAGTTATAAGACATTGTGCAGCTGCGAAGAATTGTAATGCCGAGGAGAATATTTGGGAAGCGGCACCAGTTGTAGGCGATGGGCACGAACTATTCGTATAGCTTTAATATATAATTAAAAGGAACAGATATAGACGAATAGGTTACTATGAGTTTTTAATTAATTACAGAAACTTTTGCGAAAAATTCCGCAGTAAATATCTTTATTTTATTTTTCATAACTAAAAGTAACTGTCGGTACTAAGTATATGCACATGTCTGTACGATTTCTTTAGAATAAAACAGCGACTTCACAAATCGGTATTAAATTAATTCTGTATATGACATGACTAGCAGTAGCTTTGAAAAAATTTTTCATGACCAAAAATATGCGTTTTTTTTTAAATTGTTAAGATGAGTGGACGAGCTCTCGACCCCAGTGTTAAGTGGCTACTGGACTCCATAGAATCAATAACGTAAATACCGCGACCCTTAAGAAATTGAATCGAGTTCTCT
Organism: Bombyx mandarina; assembly: GCF_030267445.1. Taxonomy (NCBI): domain Eukaryota; kingdom Metazoa; phylum Arthropoda; class Insecta; order Lepidoptera; family Bombycidae; genus Bombyx; species Bombyx mandarina. The sequence goes on from NC_143223.1 coordinate 4,831,264, forward strand.
CAGTCTCAGTTTTTATAGTACAACGGCTGCCCCGTCCTTCAAACCGAAACGCATTACTGCTTCACGGCAGAAACAGGCAGGGTGGTGGTAGCTACCCGTTCGGATTCACAAGACGTCCTACCACCAATAATTACGCAAATTATAATTTTGCGGGTTTGATTTTTATTACACGATGTTATTCCTTCATCGTGGCATTCAATCGTGAACATTGAACGTTAGAAAAATCGGTACCCGCCGGCTCGATTCGAACACCGTTGCATCGCTCGATACGAATGCACCGGACGCCTTATCCTTTAGGCCTCGACGACTTCACCTAGCTCTCAGCCTGCCTCACCCAAAACTCGAGCAGGGTTTTCGAGAGCCAGGAGGTTTCAGTAGAGGCAACTACATGCCCCTCCTAGAGACTCCAACGCGTAGGCGAAAGTCCGGCGACTTCGTCGAGACCCAAAAAAAATATCAACGAACAGCATTCACGACTTATCATCGTATAATAAAAATCAAATCAAAACGTAGTATAATACAAATGTGCGTAATTACTGGTAAATTAGTAACTAAAAATAATATAAATTAATGATAGATCGTATTGTAAGTGGGTCCCTAGATGAAGCAGTTACGCGTTCCGATTCGTATACGGTAATACAACCGTGAAACAATACAATAGAGACTTCGAGCTCATATCTCAAAATGAGTAGCTTTCACGGTACGATTGGGACGCTAGGAGATTTTTTAATACCAGGTGGACCGTAACCTCGATTTATTCCATATCCGAAATTAAAATAAGTCAGTAGGAAAAAAATGTGGATGGAGAATTCAAAGAAAGCACTTACCAGCTCATTTCTTGGAGATTCCGAAATAAATCGAAATATTTAAACTTCAGTACAAATTTTACTTATTTTCAGATTCTAGAAGAAAAAAAAACCAATCTTTTACTATAATAAATTTATAACCTTCCACTATCAAAACTGCTTTAATTCTGTTTCAAGAAGATATTAACATAACGTTTTTTCATTTAAATTTTATTTTTAAAATATGTAATTAATATACTATGCAAAGGAAGCGGCAGCACCTCGAAGCCTATCAATCTATCAGTTGAATGTGTACCATATTTGGGTATGAAGAAAACACAAAATGCATTAAATACACTAAATTATTAATAACAGTAGCGCGTCAAATATTGCTGATGATACTATAGTAAAAGATCAACAGGGAAAATATTCAAGTTTAAAAATAATAATATAGATACTCAAATACAATTCATAATAATACGGTGATACTGATATTGGAGCTAGTCGTTATAACTATGAAATCCACATACAAACAAACAAAGAAACAAACAAGTTGATGTCGTCGTGGCCTAAAAGATAAGACGCCCGGTGCAATCGTATCAAGTGATGCAACGGTGTTCGAATCCCACAAGCGGGTACCAATTTTTCTGATGAAATACGTACTTAACAATAGTTCACGATTGACTTCCACGGTGAAGGAATAACATCGTGTAACAAAAATGAAACCTGCAAATTATGATTTGCATAATTACTCCTGGTAGGACGTCTTGGAAAAGAAATAAATAATAATTTAAAGAAACTTTAAAGTATTCCAAACGTCACATATAATATAAGAACAATTAAAACGCGAATTTGAGCTATAAAAGTACTCATGAAAACCGAAGAAAATACTGTAAAACACGAATTTCTTTAAAGAATCGTTTGAATGATTCATTTCCATATACACATATTCGTTAACTGGATTAAACCGCAAAAAACCGGGAAATTCCAACAACAATACGAACAAGCAGCCCTAAATATTATTTTTATATATTAAAAGAGAATTTCAGTGTACACGAACAAACAGCCACGGAACGAGTATCTTAATTAATTATAACCATGTATTTAGACAAGTGGTTTCAAACTTACGATTATTATGTATTTTTATTTAATTAAATTTAACATATTAATGAGTTCTAAATTCATTAATTTCCGATAATCAACTAATGAATTATATGGTTATTCGTTAATTTATATATTCTCGGTATATAAAACTTATATTATCCACGGCACTAATGTATTGTTACGAGTTTAAATATTTATTGAAAGAGTTAATGCAATTATTATTTTTATTTTTATATCTGCTACATTGCCGCTTTATGTTTTTAGAATAATGCTAGAAGTGTTCTAAGATGCCGATGCATATATCCAGTGATACTATCATCATCATCATCATCATCAGCCTTTATCTGCCCACTGCTGGACATAGGCCTTCCCCAATGCCTTCGACATAATGCGGTCCTCCGCCTTCCGCATCCAACGACTTCCCGCCGTGCGTACTAAGTCGTCAGTCCACCTGGTTGGAGGACGCCCCACGCTCCTTGTACCCATCCGTGGCAAAGTCGACGACATAGCTCTCAAAGCTAGCAGGCTGAAGTGGCAATGGGCCGGTCACATCTGTCGAGCCAGCGACGTCAGGTGGGGGAGGAAAGTCCTCGAATGGAGTGATCTATGAATATTATAAATTCTAGAGCAGATATACATAATACAATTTTTGATAATGTTTACCCATGTTTAATTACGATTCTAAAGATGAAAATAAGAGAGCATATTATTGTACAGAAATCAAAACCGGCAGAATTGTTTTATTATCGTTATCATTGACTGTGTGCCGGGTACCATTCAGCCTATTCCAATATAATCTTGTGATTATTTAATTAATAAAGATTAAATATTATAAAAACAATTAAGGCTTCGACCTCGAGTTTTAAAATTTGTGGCCGAACTATATATATACAACAAGCTGTGTGTGTGTGTAGGCTGTGAGCTCGTCCACCGATCTAAGCAATAAAAATAATAATAAAAAAAACCTACAAAATTCTTTGCAACATTTCTGGGCTCCATCTTTAGTCAAGCCCGAGAGTAAATCTTGAATTTTGAATAATAAATCTGTAATAAATAAATTAAATGATATATTTAGTAACAAATACACTAATGTTTACAAATACATAATATAGTTATTATAATCGAAACTAAAATAATGCTGTTTTCGTGTCATCGAAATTTTATGGCGCACTTTATTATTTCTGGTATGGAGACATTAAAACAACATTAACTTTTTAACGACTTTTTAATATACGTGTTTTAAAATTATTCACTATATATCAATACCACGAGTCCCGGTAATAATAAGGGTTTAAATGAGTTTTAATTTTTTTTTGTTTGAAATTTCAGGCATGTCTATATGCTTATGCTAAGAGATACCTTAATACGTCATAGCAAAAGTTAATGAAATGGTGTCAAATTTATGTTTTACAGTTTGACAGCAACTAATTGGAATTCGGCAGTATCTATATATTAATACGTGAAGCAAAAACTTTGTATCCCTTTTTACGAAAATTGCGCGGACGGAGGAGATGAAATTTTCCACACTTATAGAGAGTATAGAGAAGAAGTGCACAATGCCAATATTTTTTTTAAATAATGCATAAAAGATACATTAAATCAATAAAGAAGACATTACACACACTACATACCGTGTATTTGACGCACACACGCATGCATACTACGAGTATTTATTGTCAAACTTTTGTTCTTGACGTCTGTTGTCAAATTGAGAATAGAATATGGTTTGTCTTTGCTGGAGTCATCGTCCAAATGGCTGGCTGATCCTTCGGCCGGTCGTAGGACCGTCGAGGCGATTCGCCCGGTCCTTGTGGATTGGCTGAATCGTGACAGAGGACACCTCACTTTCCGGCTCACGCAGGTGCTCACTGGGCATGGTTGGTTCGGTGAGTTCCCGCACCGTATCGGAGCCGAGCCGACGGCAGAGTGCCACCATTGTGGTTGCGTCTTGGACACGGCGGAGCACACGCTCGTTGCCTGCCCCGCATGGGAGGGGTGGCGCCGTGTCCTCGTCGCAAATATAGGAAACGACTTGTCGTTGCCGAGTGTTGTGGCATCGATTCTCGGCGACGACGAGTCGTGGAAGGCGATGCTCGACTTCTGCGAGTGTACCATCTCGCAGAAGGAGGCGGCGGGGCGCGTGAGAGACGCACAAGCCCGCCGTCGTCGAGCGGGGGCCAGGAAGCCGAATTTCGCCCAAGCCCTGGCCCTCTAAGTGTTTCGGGTCCCCTTCACATGTCGGCCTGGGGACCGGCGAGGGGGGCCTAAGAAGACGACGTGCAAGCTGCTCTGCACGCGTTTTACGCAAGAGCATCCGGGTGATGAAAGGCCGGCTATCCTCGACCGCCTCGCTCCTACCCACGCTGGTTCTGGTCCAGCTGGGTATTCCGTAGGATAGCTCACTCTAACCAGCGCCATCCAGGTGGGCGACCAAAAAAAAAAAATTATATTAGCTCTCAAGTCACATCAGTCTACATTTGCACAGATAACACACATCAATTTGAATAATCTGTACTAAAACGTTTACAAATACGTCTATGATCTACTTTATTTTATTTATTCAACAGCAACTTTAAAGTTTGTTTTTACCATCGCACCGCCCGTCACCGGAGTCGAGTTCATCCATACTAACTAGAACCGCTGCGTTCATTCACAGTGCGCTTCCAGAGATCTTTTTGCCACGCACCATCTGGCTTTGGAATGAGCTCCCCTCCACGGTATTTACCGAGCGCTATGACATGTTCTTCAAACGAGGCTTGTGGAGAGTATTAAGCGGTAGGCAGCGGCTTGGCTCTGCCCCTGGCATTGCTGTCGTCCATGGTCGACGGTAACCAGTCACCCTCAGGTGGTACTGTATGCTCATCTGCCTACAAGGGCAATAAAAATCAAATATATAGATAATAATGAAAATAAACTTATCCAATTAGTCGCAAAAATAAGACTACATTAGTTTGAAGACGAGTTAATTATTTTGGGCTGAAACTTAGATATTTGTAACGAAAAGACAATCATAAGGCGACTGGTCCATTAGCGCATATTTACTTTATTCGACACAACTTGGCTGAGCACCAAATAATTGCGGTACGGTATTTTTTTTGATTCATTTCAGTATGTGACCAATTTAAATCTTATGTTGTCAAGACATGTCCTTCTACAAACGAGGCTTGTGGAGAGTATTAAGCGGTAGGCAGCGGCTTGGCTCTACCCCTGGCACTGCTGAAGTCCATGGGCAACGGTAACCACTCACCATCAGGTGGACCGTATGCTCGTCTGCCTACAAGGGCAATAAAAAAAAAGGTTTTAGGTTTTTAAATTAGTCAATGGAAATATAGTGCTCATAAGTTAGATTCAATCTGCTCTAAAACAACAAAGAAAAATTTCAGCTAGCTGTCCGTTTTCGCCTTAATACCACCACTTGCACCACTTCTTGGCGAACACCACCACTTGCCCTACTTCTTGGCTAACACCACAACTTGTACCACTTCTTCGTGTAAATATTGATACGTTAGCAAATTTTCATGTTAATCGGATATTTTGAAGTCGGTGAAAATGATATTCAAAAAATTCGTTATATTACAAATAAACGTATTTACACAAGAAACTAATAAAAACATGTCAAAAAAAGAAAAAAAAAATTGATTTTTTTCGTTACATTCTTTTCTCAGTATCATTGTTACAAAACAAACTGAAGAAAGAAAAATAATAAAATATTGTATAAACAGAAGTTCTCAGTTTTTAATAAATCATAGCAACATATGTTTCGTATTATTTTTATATACTACTGAATCTTTCAATATTTGATCTCGAAGATTCCACGTCGATAGCGTATTTCGAGTATTTTCCTGATGACTCTTCATATATAGCGGCTATGTCGATTTACTTTATCCATGCCAAACGTAATCTAATAACAATATTCGATTTATAGAAATAAATAAAAATAAGTTATTGAAGCTACGCAAAGATAAAATACAGAGACGTGTGGTGTAGTGGAAATACAAACAGCCAATACCGTAAATCATTAAGAATGTAAGTACATACTTTGTTAATACGTTGTCATACGTGATCATTTCCAACGTGTCATTTACTGATAATAATTGGAACGAAGTTCCTTATCGCGCGTTGTGAAAGGGGGCTAGACGGAAAAAATTCTTACGAAAAGTTGTCACGACACTTTTTAGATCCGTCATTCTGACCAATCAACGTGTAGGCGCTTATCGCGTGACATTGCTCGTATCCGATTGGTCCGCGTAATGAGTACAGTTTCTCGAGATAGCGTTTCAACAATAGTAATTTAGTTGATAGTATTTTTTTTTTCTTCTTCATAATGCCGTAATTTATTATTATAACTTAAAAAAAAAATTACAATTCCTTCACTAATTAATCGAAAGGAACTTCGTTCCATCCGGGTGTCCCTTGACACCTCTGAAGTTTTATTTTTGTTTTTACCAAGTATTTATATTAATATTTTTGTACATACATTTGTCTGCTCGGGTGGATTTTTCTAGTGTTGAAATCTATAATCTTCGCATACAATATTATGTATTGATATATTTGCTTTCTCGTAACAGTATTAGCAATTGACATTGTACTGTGTTTCTCGATTACCTAAGGCCACTAGTAAAATCCGTGATTTCAATATAATAACAAGTAATAGAACATCTTCTCTTCTACTCTCTACTTCCTAATGTTTGTCTTCTCTGTACATCAAATCCTTAGTTTAAGTCCTTAGTCTCCCTTAAAATCTCATACTATGCATTTTATCAAATGTCCACATAGAGTGCTTTAATTATAGACTGCAACAATGGCGTTAGAATACGAAGTTTATATTTGATAATAATTATATATTTTTATTATATTAATAATCAAAGTCGTAATGGGCTAAAAGATAAGATGCCCGGTGTATTCGTATCAAGCGATGCAAAGGTTTTCGAATCCCGCAAGCGGGTAACAATTTTTCTAACGAAATACGTACTTTCAATGATACACGATTGACTTCCGCGGTGAAGGAATAACATCGTGTAATAAAAATCCTGCAAAATTATAATTTGCGTAATTACTGGTTGTAGGACGTCTTGTGAGTTCGCACGAGTAAGTATACCCTGCCTATTTTTCTGCCGTGAAACAAGAGACCTTAGAACTCATGTCTCAAGGTGAGCGATGGCATTTTGTAGATGTCTATGGACTCCGGTAAACACTTAAAACTAAGTTTTTTCTTATTGCTTAGAGTGGACGAGCTCATAGTACACCTATTGTTAAGTGGTTATTAGAGCTCATAGACATCTAAAACGTAAATACGCCACCCAACTTGAGATATAAGTTCTAAGATCTCAGTATAGTTACTATAATGGCCAATAAAAAAATGAATATGCTTGTAATTATAATTCTATACACTATTAATTACTTATGTAATAAAGTAATACAATAGATGTTTTTTCTTGAAGGTTGAGAAGAAGCTGCGACCGCTACAAAATGTTTACCATTAAAACTCGCCCAAAACAAATTCGTCAAATAACATAGACCAATCTGAAAAAGTATATCGTAAACAGTGTACCTTTTCTTTGGAAAAGATAACCGCAAAAAACCAACACGAGAATCTAAGTTTTTACTTAAAATGAGTACTCCCAAAAAGTAAACTCGGAAATGACGAAAATATTCTAAACTAGCGGCTCGCCCCGGCTTCGCTTCGGAAGTAGCGCACGCGATGTAAAGAATTTTAGGTAATTTTTTTACACATTGGGTTACATTATTGAAGTTTCAGTAAGAATTACAAATTTTTTTGAAATCAATAATAAATATAGCTTATGTCACCCGGGGATAGCGTAGCTTTCCAACAGTGAAAGATTTTTTGAAATCGGTTCAGTAGTTTCGGAGCCTATTCAATACAAACAAACATACAAATCTTTTCTCTTTATAATATTATATAATAGTATAGATAGCAATGAAAATTAGAGAGATTCATCTATCGAAACAAAAATAATATATAATAGAAATTAAATGGTTCCTGAGCTGCAGTTTTCCACAGTCTTATCGAATTACAGCCATACTGTCTGCTGCCAGTTCACTACTTGTAAGAATAAGGTGGAGTGAGGCGTGAAAAACGGTAATTTGTCTTCAACTTAATGCCGGGACTCCCGACTAATTGAAGTGGCCGCGCCTTCGGGAAGAACAGGAATAAATATCCTTCAGTGATAGACGAAGCTTTACAACGCTATCAAACTTATGGAATTACTAATAGAAGCTTCTGGAATAGCCTCGTTTTCCTGCAACGGAACATAACAATGATAATTGAAGATTTAGTTCTATCAACGTACTTTGATTAAATTAATTCTTACTAACTTAGGAATTACATTAAAAATGTGTTGTTCAATATGAGAAACTAACTAGATTGTCATAGATGTTCATATCCAAGAGTATTTGGAATATTCTAGAAAGCAATTAAAATACACGTAGTAAGAGACGAGGAAAGGCGAGGAGGAAAGGCCAATAAAATGCTTTATGTGAGAATTTTTTCTGAACAATTTTTTTTAGAAAAGTGATATCAAACACAAAATTGCTCTTATAATTTCCAAACGATAATAAACAAGTATTCTCATTTCCTTTGTGAATTAACAGTAGTTTCATCGCGCCACAAGAACCACGTCGAAACTAACGGAAACACTAAAAATACAATACCCTAGTCCGACGCAAAGCTGTTCCCTTCTTTTTTGCCTCAACGCTAACTTCATCGATACAGATATATCGGGCGCACAAAAATACCTTTAGCAGAATGTTCATAGAATACCATTTACTTTACGATTTGCGCCAGTGAATATCGACTTAAAGTTGAGCGCGATTTAATTGCGATTCTTTTCAATTATTTAGGTGATAATAGATAAAACTGTGGAAGGCAACACTTGCTCAATAATATTTTCCTTTTTTATTACCTTAATAAGCAGAACACACAAGCCGGCTGTCGGTGAGTGCATGTCATCACCATCAGTAATTTTTATGTATTTCATGTTTTAAAACTAAGTGGTTCGGGACATCGTGAGCATCATAAATGGTTAGTACATAATTAACTTTATCATCGCGTTAACATTACATAAATGAGAGATTTCTCTGTCATAATATTATAATATCAAATTATGGAGGGCACTATATTGTCCGCTTTATATGACTGTTCTGTTGTACTAGTAAGTTAAATATTTTAAAAAAGATGTTCGCGTTTTAAAAAAGCCGAAAGCCTTCGTGTATTCTTCAAGGTTTCATTACATTTTGTTCTCAATTACTTCACAACAAAACCGAATAATTACTTCGTGAGGATTCTGACAGGAATTCTCGGAATGCTTTGTGTCATTGTATTCCCGACTTTATTTTATTACACAGCTGTGATCTCCGTGCGCTCATGAATCCAAATGTTCGCTTCCATTATTGCCTACGTTTCTACCTCCACGGAACAGTGTTACGGTTAACCAGGCCAAAGATTTCATTGAAATAAGCCTCCGAAACCTACATACATGGAGTTGAATTGAAATTTGTAGCTAACATTAATCTAATTGGCGCTCGAGGTACTGAAGGTATCTTATGTGAAAGACTTCGAAGATAAACGTTTGATCTTTAAACCACATAAGTGATGACCCAATCTAGTTTGATCTTTGGCTAGACTGAAACTAGATAATGCGGGTCTTTAATAGCCTATTCAAGTTACGATTGTATGAAGCTATCGAGTGATTCACAGGGTGATGTACACTGAAATATTAAAAATATAGTGTTGGCAAGGTATAAGTTAAGAAAAAAACAGACACACAACAGTCAACAAGGACTGGCCGAATCGCCTCAACAGTCCTACGATCAGCCGAAGGATCAGCCAGCCGCCTGGGCCATGACTCCAGCACGGACCGCCGAGATTGGTCCCTCCCCGCTCTGACCATACTAGGGCTTGGACGCGCCACGCCCTAGGCACGAAGTTCAGCCCGCAACTGATAGTCAGCGGCGAGCGCCTCCGCCTCCAGGAGCCAAGGTGGCGTCCCAGCCAGTACACACGCCCCCTCGAAAGAAATGGTGCGATAACCGTGGATGACAATAAGCTGGCTAATCATTTTAATCTTTTGACGTAAACGCGTTTATAATTTCAATCTCTTTTACAAAGACGTCAGTTATTAAATGTAAATTCCCAATTCGCTTGATTAAAACAAAATTGGAGGTTATTTAATTTGATCGTAAAATTTCGGGATCGAAGGCCACACCTCGCGAATTTCCACAATATCGCTAAAAGAATGAGGGATCATTACTCGCTTTTTGTTCTATACTTTCCGGATATTATTTCCGGTCATGCCATCGGCTTGAATTATTATTTTATCGCCCTTAATAAAATTAATGAGCGTCATTCCTTTGAGACTTATTGTGCCGTATTTTGGTCGGGATTGCTTGGTCCAATTTTAGTGAGAAGGATCCTGGTATTAAATCAGTGAAATGATATGTCTGTAGGAGATATTGTGGAAGCGCACCTGCATCAGCATTCTGCTAATTGATATCTTGAAATACTACGCTTTAAATAGCGGTACATCCTTTACGTAGTACAACTGAGACTACGATCTCATGTCTCAAGGTAAGCCGGTGACGAGGCTTTGACTATATCACCTGCAACCACTTATCTATGACTGTAAAACAAACAACATGTTACGAAATTTTCAAATTGCAACAGCATAGCCCACTGAGTTTTCCGTCGGATCTTCTCAGTGAGTCGTGATTCCGATCCGGTGGTAGATTCTGTGAAGCCCTGCTCTTGCTAGGGCTAGTGTTAGCAAATTCTCTCAGGTTGAACTCACGCACTCGTCTGGGCGTAGCTGGAATTACCTATTAGGCTACCAGCAAATAGTTAGGGAAGAATATGCAACAGGAAGCACTCTTATAGAGGTGGACAAAATGAATCTGAATTACTTTAACAGATTTTTTAAATACACTAAAAATAAATTCCAAATAGCAACAATGTATCGTCGGTGTAGCCAAGATTAAAACCAGATAACGTCTACTCGTAGTAATGGTTCTTATATTATAATAATCATTTTATAGGTAGAAAATGATTTCTATTTCTATCTTATTGTGTATTTGACACTGTATGAAAATATGAAGATTAAAATGACGTAATTTTTTTTGGAGTTAATGGCGAATCTATGTGGGAATACACTCGTTTCTCTTAATAGGAGTATCCCGACCTTGCCTGAGACAGAACCTGAGAAGGATGGAATGGAGATGGTCTGCACTGTTTATAGTCACCTCCGACCTGATATTTTTTATGTTTGAGAGATTACTGGTGGCCCGGAGGCCTTTCTAGTCTTACCAGGGCAGGTGGGCGAGCAAGGGCTCAGCCAAACCTGGTATTTTCTTGTCCATTACTGAGTTCTTGTTCATTACTCTATAGGCCAAAAATGAGTACAGTTGAGTGTACACGAGCTGTAACTGAGCATATCTAAAAATGTACGTACATCTTGGCTTGAAAGCTCGGTGCGTTTTATCCTTCTTCTTCTCAGTCGTGTCACTCTTGACAGAGTGGTCGTGATCGTCATGTAGTGTTGGAAGGGGCAGACTTGATGCGTCTCACGATGTCGCGCCATCTTCCCCGCGTTTTATCCTATTCATCTATATATGTATATAAAAATGAATTGCTGTTTGTTAGTCTCGCTAAAACTCCAGAGCGGCTGGACCAATTTGGCTAATTTTGGTCTTGAATTATTTGTGGAATTTCAGAGAAGGTTTAAAAGGTAGATAAATATGAAAATGCTCGGTATTAAATAAAAATAACAATTTTGTTTTCCGTTTGATGTGTCTCCCGTCGGACGGATTCATTTTGTTTGTTTTAAATTTATTTTATACAAAAGTTTAGGTCTTTTATTTATCGATTGAGGCACTACGAAGTCTGCCGGGTCAGCTAGTTATTCATAAATAAAAGCGATTATATTATTTCATAAAACGAACTAAGATTAACAACATTCGAAGAGACCACGACAGACGCCCTAGAGAGACCGATAAGTCACATGGTCCAATAAGTGAGCGGTCGAGCGTGCGACAAAGAACGATGTTATTGGCTTACCCAGGTGCTGCTAAGATTCAGGGCCGTTTGAATTATAGACAGAATTCCCTTAAAGGGATTACATCTGGTAATAATATTTGTCCTCATGTACCACCTGCGTTTTTTATTTTGAATGTTTTTGTCACATCTTACTACGGTAGGCAGCGGCTTCCACCACTCAACAATCAATTTAGTACAGTGAAAATGTTACTGATTGTGTATGTATTTATTAGTTAAGCCTTCGTCAAACAGAACGCGTAATTAGCGCGCGTCAGAGCGCTAAACTGACGCCGCGTTATGACACCGAGATGTGTTGTACTTATATGGTAACATACCGTCAAACAGAACCCCAGCGCTATAAGTACGCAGCGCTCTGTCGCGGCGTTGGGACGCTTTGACGTCAGGCGTTGTAATTTTTTACAAATTTTATTTTAGCGTCCGAGTGAATGTGTATTAAAATACTAGATAATGCCCGAAAAAATGATATAAATAGTTAGAAAATACCCATGCTTATACAATGCCACATCTGAATCACTCGATTTCTTAATACTTTTAAATTTTCACACCTCTATCGAAAGGCACTATGATTTGGCGAATGCGTTGCATCAAGGAGCGTTAGACTCATCTAATCAATTTGAAGAGCGCGACGTTAAGTACGCGGCGCTAAATACGCGTTCTGCTTGACGAAGGCTTTAGATAGGTGAATAAGTTCACGGTGTACCTGGTATTTACCGGAGTTCATAGACGTAAAAAACATAATTGCCGCCACCGACCTTAAGACAAGAGTTGGAAGAATCGATTCTACTGTAGTGACTGTTTGAAGTCGTCATGGCCTAAAGGATAAGACGTCCGGTGCATTCGTGTTGAAGCGATGCACCGGTGTTCGAATCCCGCAGGCGGGTACCAATTTTTCTAATGAAATACGTACTCAACAAATGTTCACGATTGACTTCCACGGTGAAGGAATAGCATCGTGTAATAAAAACCAAACCCGCAAAATTATAATTTGCGTAATCACTGGTGGTAGGACCTCTTGTGAGTCCGGACGGGTGTATAATAAAAATATTATATTTATTTCCGTTATCTGGTACTTGTAACACAAGTTCTTTACGAACTTAGCACGGGACCAGTTAACGTGGCGTGATTGTTAGTAAATATTTATATTTATATTTATTTATATTTATATTTATTTATATTTATATTTATATTTATATTTATATTTATATTTATATTTATATTTATATTTATATTTATATTTATATTTATATTTATATTTATATTTATATTTATATTTATATTTATATTTATATTTATATTTATATTTATATTTATATTTATATTTATATTTATATTTATATTTATATTTATATTTATATTTATATTTATATTTATATTTATATTTATATTTATATTTATATTTATATTTATTATATACGAAACAGCGAACAGATCACCTGAAGCGAAGCGGAAGAAGCGAATTGAGAATTTTAAAGTGTTTGTGAAGTGTTCTAAGTGCGCTAATTTGTAATTCTGTTATCTTACATCAGCCAAAAGCACTATTTCAACTAAAACCAAATAAGCGTGAACCCAATATAGGTATTTTGCTTCATATAAAATTTATATGATTTTTAGTTTATAAAATTCAACTACTGTAAATGACAGACAACAAATAACAAAAATCAAACCCGCAAATTTCAATTTGCGTAATAACTGGTGGTAGGACCCTTGTAAGTCCGCGCGGGTAGGTACCACCACCCCGCCTATTTCCGCCGTGAAGCAGTAATGCGTTTCGGTTCGAAGGGTGGGGTAGCCGTTGTAACTATACTGAGACCTTAGAACTTATATCTCGAGGTGGGTGGCGCATTTACGTTGTAGATGTCTATGGGCTCCAGTAACCACTTAACACCAGGTGGGCTGTGAGCTCGTCCATCCATCTAAGCAATAAAAAAAAAATAAAAAAAAACAACGGCTGTCCCACCCTTCAAACCGAAACGCATTACTGCTTCACGTTACAAATAAGCAGAGCGGTGGTACCTACCCATGCGGACTCACAAGAGGTCCTACCACCATTACGCAAATTATAATTTTGCTGGTTTGATTTTTATTACACGATGTTACTCCATCACCGTGGAAGTCAATCGTGAACATTTGATAAGTACGTGTGTCATTAGAAAAATTGGTATCCGCCAAGAATTCGAACAACGGTGCATCGCTCAACACGAATGCACCGGACGTCTTATTATTTAAGCCACGACGACTTCAAACGTCCTACCACCACCTCTCTCTCTTCGATCGGTTCCTCACTGCTGAGGATCGTGACTCCGTCCGATTTCGTCAACCAACTGTCTCCATTGATCCCGCCCTGCAGCCCGGTGGAATGCGTCGCTGATAGGTATCCCCAGTTCCTCCGCTATTTGGTCCGACCATCGTTTGGGACCTCTAACCCTAGGCCTTTTCCCTCTATTTTACCGGTCACCACAAGGCGTTCCAAATTGCTGGTATCCCTACGTGCAACATGACCAAAATACCGCAATATTCTTTGTAGGCAGATTGTGGATAGACCCTACCACTACCTATGTTAATTATATTTGCAGCCGTGCTTGTTTTGCGGCTTACAATTATAACCTACATGGATCAGGGGGAGGAGGACCCAACCAAGTGTTCGCAATCTTGACCAAGCATCATCGACGATGTACAATTGCAAGACGTATAACGAAAAGGTCTGGTGTGCGCATCAACCGTCTTTGTAGAATATAATTTTTTTGAAGTGAAAACTTCTTTAGAATCGTTGTGATTTCAAACCGGATGCAACGGAAAAAACGACAGGTAAGAGACACAAATACAAAAATGTGTAGGATGAAGCCAGCAAAGAATGAGACAGAAATATACATACTATTTAATACAGCGCCATCTGTGAGATTTTTTAATACTAACGTGTGTATAAAAGCTCTTGTAGTGAATTTTAATTTAGGATTATACGTGAAATTAAAATATCAATTCACAGAGGGCGCTACCTTACAATTATTTACTAATGACAAAATTTTACATATACTTAAGACGTTTAGGATAATTGTATTTTAATTTTGGAAGGTTTCATTTCTACTACGTGTGAATTGCACACATTTTGTTTTTTTTTCGATACAGTAAAAACATACATTCCATTATGAATAGCCTTCCCCCGAGGTTTCGTGAGGCACTTTCAGTTGATATTTTAAAAGCCAAAGTACATGATCTCTTTTTCAAAGCACAGATGGCTTGATTGTTTTGTAGTATGTTGTGGTTATATAATTTATTTTATTTTAGACTAGCGACCTGCCCTCGTTTCGCTTCGGAAACATTAAATTTTATTATCGATAGCTGAGTCCCGTGATGCTACCCGCGGCTATTGTCGTACCGCGGGTGATGCCGCGAGGAGAAGCTAGTTTAAAAAAAGTAGCCTAAGTTACTCCTTATATCATCAGTTACCTATTAGTGAAAGTCTCATCAAAATCGGTCCAGCCGTTCCAGAGATTAGCCGGAAAAAATAGACAGACAGACAGAAAAAATTGTAAAAAATGTTATTTTGGTGTATGTACCGTATATATATTCATATGCATGTAATAAAAAGCGATTATTTCAATATTACAAACAGACACTCCAATTTTATTTATACTTATAGATGTATTTCTTATCTATGTATTTATTTTGGCAATGTAATTATAACCTAGTGTTTATTTTCACTCATGTCTACCATAATTCTTTAAATTATCGCCATGTATTAACTTTATCACAGCTACGCACTTCTTGAATCTTTCATATCATCAACGGGGGTTAACTGGGAGAAAATGCCTACATGGCGTTAAGTTCGCCTTTGTGCAATATTTTGGTGCAATAAAGAATTTTCAATCAATCAATCTATCATTATGTATTCCTACACATCTATCGAGCAGCATACTTAGTTTACTCAATTGTTTTTGAAAGCCTTTTGTTATGTATATGGAAACACCAATACATGATAAGTGCATGCTTAAAGTATTCGTAAACATATCTATTATTTTACACAGTCAGCGACAGTCACAGCGGATCTTGGCTCAGCTGCACTCTTTTCCAATAAAAGCAAACCGTTTGTAGGATAAGAAATAGAAAAATAACGGCAAATGCTTCTCTAAATTTTTAAAGTGCCAGACTTAAAAATTTCGATTACTGAACAAACAAAGTCGTCCAAAGGGCTACAAAACCATTTCTCAATTCATTAACAGAACGAATCTTAATGATCTCAACTAACAAAAAAACTGCACCCGACCTATCTACCTAGCGTGCCTTAATTATAACGCCCACGATTTAAAAAAAGGCATCCAGAAGGGAGCTATATTTATCACAAAATCTGATGCTTTAATGCGTCACAAGCGTTTTTTTCTCATGACAAAATGAAAAGAAAATAATTAAGAAGAGAGACGAGGCGTATAGTAATAAAACACTCAGCGTTGAGTGACAGAATCCAGTGTGACTCGCGTTTATTTGGACGGGACTTTTGAGATGTATTTTAACGATTTCGAACACCTGTGACGTTTGAAAAATGTAAGGGTATTTTAGCTAGCATTATATAAATGTGTCGTTTATTTCGATACTTAAATTATAGTTGAAACACAATTTTTCTAACAGTCAAAGGGCAAACATATAAATAAGTATAAAGTATTTCTCTAATGAGCGAAGGACACGGAGAGCAATAAACAATTATTAGTTTTTTTTTCCTATCTATGCTGATAGCCTTGACAGGCTATTTCAGCTTTATCCCAGCGTGTAGGTGAGTTCTCGGTGCTCAAACCGGAAACATTGCTAACACTAACCCTAGCAAGAGCAGTACTTCGTAGAATCTACCACCGGATCGGAAACACGACCCACTGAGAAGATCCGGCGAGAAACTCAGTGGGCTGTGTCTATGGGTTAATTATTAGTAAGAAACATGCCATTCTATACTCCGAGAGCTAAGCAACAGGTCGAGATTTTTGGATCTAGTTAGGCTAAAGTTTCTATTTAAACTTTCTTAGCTGCAATCAAAATGTGCTGGTCGGTAATACGAAGCCGTATCCAATCATAAAGATAGTTAAGGAAGTTTTGTGTGAGGAAGTTTGGAGGATAAAGCTTCTAAAAAATCATGATCATTTTTCTTTCGCACTTCCGGATATAGGCCTCTCTTTTGTACTTTAGTATTTGTCATTGCCTAAAGCCGCTTTCCGACCACGCTATAATATAATGACATAGATTATATAGCTCATAGCACAACAACAATATCGCGCACCATACATTGTTAAGGACACGTTCACACTATACTGTACTGTATATTATTGGCTAAGTATAGGCTGCTATACTGTATGGCCCTATAGTATAGCGTAGTCTGAGAGCAGCTTAAGACGCATTAGCTTTTGTTTCTGCGTATTAGGGTGAACGTACTTACGGCACACCTTATCGAAAGTTGTTACCGGAGCTTCTAGATTTGCCGTCTTTGCCGCCACTAACCTTATACATGATTTCAAAGCCGTAATTTCACTGTATAACGGATGGTCTCTTTCTATTTCTTCTCTCATAAATCTTCTGCTCTATAAATACCGCATACAAACAACGTAAAACTGAAGGACGGGGACATGAATTTAGGTAAAAACTATTAAATTCCAGTTACCGATCATAGAACCCTATCTATTTTAGAATGTAAATGAATCTTCCTATTAAATGTTCACCTGCTTCTAAGCCTTTTGTAACGTCTTTCCATCAACCCCAAACTCGATGATTGAAGCCCAAGCATTCGACATTCGATAAACCGAGACTACTAGGGATGTGTTCTCCTGTTATAAACATGAGAAACTGATATGAAACAAGAAAGGGAACACCCATATACAAAATGAATAGGAAATATAATAAAGCCGAGTGGTAATCCTGGAGACCGTATAACGTCAAGATCAGTGCACAGAACCTCGTAGTCTTCGCGCCAGGAGGGAACGCGGGGTATTTGGGATTTGCCATTTATTCTTAACTAATTACGGTCAGTAACATCGTGAGACGCATCAAGTCTGCCCCTTCCAACACTACATGACGATCACGACCACTCTGTCAAGAGTGACACGACTGAGAAGAAGAAGAAGAACATATTATTGAAACGGCTATATACTCATCGGTCCTGCGTTCATCTTCAGGATGGTTATGAAACATTCAAAGATTTTTTTTCTCTATACTAGTTAATATTAAAAAAATAGCGTTTATATAATTTGAATGAAATATCTCGCATAGTTTATAACGTGAATTAATACATAAGTCTTATTAAAATAGTAAAAACGCAACTGAAATAATGGTGGGTGTATCTGATATAATAAAGATGATGACAGTGCATTCGTTAGTTCTTGATCTAATGTACCAACAAATCTAAAAATTGACACATGTAACTACATATATATATCCCGGTATAGTACAAATTACTTAATTCGGAATTACAAATTGAATCTAGGAAAACTACGCAGCACCTCTATATAACAATAAGCACTTCGAAAAGTGGTCACCTCTTCATTAAAACTAAAAGTTTTCGAAGTGCAAAACTTCAAGGCAGTAACAATTATTATATTCAACGCTAACTCGATGCAAAGTTCCTTATCCAGAGCGACCATGACTTATTTAATTCAATTTTAGTTTATAGAGGAGCACCGAAATTCTACCTAGTCACAGCACGACTTTAATACTCAGATCACTAAATAGGATTGCCAGGTGATGATTTATAAATTCATACATTTAATCGACAATATGATGCGTCAGTGCACAGCATAGAAAGATGCTGTACCGTAACTCGGATCATCTGACATCCAACCTTACGGATGTATGTATCATGAGCCCGCAATACTAGTTATTGCAAATTATTTCCATCGCGGAGAATTTATGCAATCTAATTTGAAAGGTAGGTCAGCCGTCAACGAAATAATTTCGACTTTAACTTCCTATGTCAAGTGGAGTATTCTTATTGCGGTGTCTAAGTATATATGGCCTAAAAGTAATTTTAATGTCATATATACTAATTTAACAGCAGCTAATTTTCGACAGAATACTGATAATATTGTTACACTGGTAAGAGTAACGCCATCTATCGCCGAATAGCCGAACGAATATCGAAGGATCCAGTAGCATCTAGAACGCTTGAGAACGCCATCTATTGTCAGATAGCGGAAACACACAATACTCGACTTTTGTGAAATATTCTCGATAATTCTAGGGATGTGGTATTGGCTATAAAATCGTTGCAGAGATGGCACGCAGTCAGTTATTAATCGAAACTACTCGAAGCGAAACAGCGAACAGATCACCTGAAGCGAAGCGGAAGAAGGGAATTGAGAATTTTAAAGTGTTTGTGAAGTGTTCTAAGTGCTAACACAGCGCTAATTTGTGATTCTGTTATCTTACATCAGCCAAAAGCACTATTTCAACTAAAACCAAATAAGCGTGTACCCAATATAGGTATTTTGCTTATGTTCACGATTGACTTCCACGGTGAAGGAATAACATCGTGTAATAAAAATCAAACCCGCAAAATTATAATTTGCGTAATTACTGGTGGTAGGACCTCTTGTGAGTCCGCGCGGATAGGTACCACCGCCCTGCTTATTTCTGCCGTGAAGCAGTAATGCGTTTCGGTTTGAAGGGTGGGGTAGCCGTTGTAACTATACTGAGACTTTAGAACTTGTATCTCAAGGTGGGTGGCGCGTCTACGTTGTAGATGTCTATGGGCTCCAGTAACTACTTAACATCAGGTGGGCTGTGAGCTCGTCCAACCATCTAGGCAATTAAAAAAAAAAAAAAAAAAAAATTATATATATAAAATTTATATGATTTTTAGTTTTAAAATTCAACTACTGTAAATGACAGACAACAAATAACAAAAATCAAACCCGCAAAATTTAATTTGCGTAATAACTGGTGGTTGGGTACCCTTGTAAGTCCGCGCGGGTAGGTACCACCACCCCGCCTATTTTTGCCGTGAAGCAGTAACGCGTTTCGGTTTGGAGGGTGGGGCAGCCGTTGTAACTATACATGAGACCTTAGAACTTATGTCTCAAGGTGGGTGGCGCATTTACGTCGTAGATGTCTATGGGCTCCAGTGACCACTTAGCACAAGGTGGGCTGTGAGCTCATCCACCCACATCAGCAATAAAAATTAAAAAAAGGTGAACAGAGGACAGACATTACGAGGATGATGTAACTTATTCTAATCTGATGAAATCCCTTCCTAGATCATAACTCAGAAACCACTGGTCTCCGAGGATTTCCTTCCGTCTGGCAACAACGTTGAACCACGACGCTCTAATTTTACTTCATCCGCGGCTTAACGGGCGAAGTTAAACGACTCGTAATGGACGCACTTTGCAAATGAAATTTTCAACGCCCGCAGCACTTAGGTGCCGGCTAAGCTCGGTACGTGCGTACGGCTTGGGATATTTAAGTTTTTAAAGTATCAAAACTGGTGCATTGTAAATTAAATGTTTTAACTACATTAGGCCGGCATTACGCAACTTTGCAATGTTTGTCTCGAGCACCTCAAAATGACGAGGCGAAAGTTGGCGAACGTACCGCACTCAATCTGACGCAACTTGGAGAATAGTCACGTGTTAAATAATGCCATTGTGAATGTCGGCCTTATTCTGTTCAGCTGACGGTTATAGTTGGACTACTAAGGTTAGTAACTGAACGATACATAGAAATATGGCGAAACAAATACATTTTCCAAAAACACTAACTCCCGCAAAGCAACAGACCTAAAAGGCTTGTAACTCATCAATCATTTCGGATTTGACTTTTCTTGGATTTTCTCGAACTTTAGGTTATAAATTTTATATAAATCACTCCATGTCTTCAAGCCATTATTTTATAACAAAGTAAAAACGTAGATATAGAAAACGTACTATTGGAAACTGTCACATCTTGCATCATGATCGTTTGTGCGATTTCCAATTCATATTGTGGCGGTAGCTCTCATACAACGCAACATAATTGACAGATGCCTGAATCTCGCTTACGACATTTTCAAGATTAGCTCGCATATATACAAGTTCCGAACAACAACATTCGGACCGTCGGTCTACCGAGTAATATCACCCGCTCGGTGGAAGATCTTCCCTCCGTCGTTAAGCCCCCCAAACTGGTGAGCTGCGACGGAACAATTGCAGTCTTCACACTTCATCATCAGCTCATTAAGAACTTCTGCTACCACAATTCCTGCATTCTCGCAGATAAAAACAAAGTCATCAACAGTCGTCCCACAGCAAGCCAGCATCGCAGCCTCAACAGGACCATCGCAGCCGACTCACCGCGCTTCCTGGTCCTACGGCACGCAACTTCACTTCCTCATCACGACACTACAGTTCATCGCAGCCCACGACCGAATTATCAACACTTGGGATCGCACATCTCCGGCGTGGCAGCTCTGCATCACATGGACTACTGGCGACACGCACGCAGCATTCAAACTCAGTTTCGACTCACCGCAAACTTCGAGCAGCACTGGCACTTGCAAGCTAATCTCAGCACGGACAACGATAATTAAAATGACACGACGTCCGGTCTCGGAGGGTAGCCCTCAGACAACGCAAGATAATTGACAGATGCCTGAATCTCGCTTACGACATTTTCCAGATAAGCTTGCATATATACAGTTCCGAACAACAACATTCGGACCGTCGGTCTACCGAGTAATATCACCCGCATCTTCCTTTCGTCGTAAACCTCCCACAATATGTTTCTTTCTACAGACATAAAATTAACAGTGCCCTTAGCATAATTATAGACGACTAGAAATTCACAGAACAAACTTTACATTGCTAAAGATACTGTTTTATTCAAATCCATCGCTTATCGGCTTAGATAGGCTAGTAACAAAAACAAACTTAGAATACATTGTGCATCATTTAAGTAGGCATCTAACAAGCAAAGGAAAGCATCTTTTCATTAGTAACAAAATTAGCATCGCTGTCTGAAGAGGCTCTTTGTTTTCGGATCACGTTATTTCCTGATACGTACACAATAACGTTATTATCATATTAGATTTCAAAAAGATCATGTTAATCGAACCGTATTAAGTGTATCCAGAGAGATATATTTATTTTGGGACTATGTAATAAACGAGTTATTTATTTGTTAAAAACTATTTACTTGTTATTTCCTATCTTGTCTTTTATTTGTTTATGTGAAAGAAAAAAACAAATAGTAATTAGTGGCACGCAATTTTTTATAATACAAAACTTATGAGTTTGACCAAAGTTACCAGCGCTACTGTAAACCGATCTTGCCTTCTGGTTTAAATATAGAAAAATAGGTGGATCTTCTGATTGATTGCTTATTATTTCGAATATCCCGTCTCAGACTTAGGCAGTAGCAGGAATAGGCAACGGCTTGGTTGTCCCACTCAACAATCAAGTATATAGAATTTTTCTAACTTAATCTCTTCTGAGTGGAATTCTAAAATTAATATTGCTAGCGAACGTCGATTTAAAAATCATGTTATTAATTCAGAAAATACATAATATTATGAAAAAAGTAATCTATACTAATAATATAAAGCTGAAGAGTTTGTTTGTTTGCTTGAACGCGCTAATCTCAGGAACTCTGGTCCGATTTGATGAATTCTTTCAGGGTTAGATAGCTCATTTATTGAGGAAGGCTATATAAAATCACGCTAAGACTCATCATGAAATGAAAGGCGCCGGCCGACTGGTGCTGCTCGGTGGCACAGAATAAGAAACATAACAAAAACCCAAATCGCTTCAAGACAGGCTTTGAAAATTTTCTCGATTTCTCCTGGATCCCATCATTAGATTCTGATCTTGATGATTACAGGACCATTCGGGAAGTCTACCCTTTCGAACAAAAAAAAAGAAAAAAGAATTATCAGAATCGGTTCAAGCATTTTCGAGAAATGGATGAACATACATAGATAAAAAAAAATTGGTCGAATTAATAACTGCCTCTTTTGAAGTCGGTTAAAAAGCGTGATTTTGGTACATTAAACAGCTCCTTAACATTCTACAAACATATTTTCACTTTCTACGTAAATGAAGAGGCGGGTAAAATTTTGCGTTATGCCAAAGTAACTATTCCACGCGAACGAAGTCGCGGGCAAAAGCTAGTCATTTATATTTTACCTATGTTTGTGACTGCCCTTAAAAACGCTGTCAAGTGGCGATTTTAAATGTGTTTCGCACCCGTTCAGTGGTCTAACCTTAAAGTTGACCATAGCTTGTCTAATTAGATGGTACGCCTGTAGCGGGCTTAGCTTCGACAGTCTGTGTCGAGTCGTCGCACAATAAACAGGTTGCAAACTGTCTTGCCTTATTAATAATTATCACCACATAATACCACACACGCTCTATATAAGCACAGACTCCACATTGGTGACCCCGACGTGATTTGCTGACGACGTGACTGAGGCGTGATTATAGTGGTGATGAACTGTAACAATTTATAGTGAAAGACATTACGTGTTTTAAGGTGAAAAACTGAAACTGTTAGATTGTGCAATTTACATTAAAAAAATTATTTCACCATGGCTGAGGAAGGATTTAAGACGGATACGGGCGTGTTAGCAGTGTCAGTGGCAGCTAGAATTCCTGATTTTTGGCAGGATCAGCCCCGATTGTGGTTTATACAAGTCGAAGCCGTACTACAGTCCCAACACTTGGCAGAAAATAATTTGGTTATTAAAAATAACTTATTAACGGATAGACCTAAAATAAGTGACCACAACAAGGAACCTATTAGAGCCTCCGAGAATAGCGATCAAAATCGCTCAGCTAATTACCGTGTTACACGTAGTGGTCGTATTGTGAAACCACCGGTACGTTTTGCTGACTAAGTAGATGAATAGAAAAACGATATATTTTGCACAGTACAAAGTATTTCGCAAGAAATTGTAATTGTAATAATTCGCTACGTTGGAAATTATGTGAAATTGTGCTACAAATGACTAGAAGTTTAAAAATGTTTTTAAATAGGATTACTTTTATTTTATATTTCTTATTTGTTAAGCAACGAATAATGTTACTAAGTTAAGATTTTTATATTTTTACACTTTTTTTTTACATTTTACTCTTATTTTTTTGTAATAAAATTTTATGTCTTATTTTTAAGGGGGGAGTGATGTAGCGGGCTTAGCTTCGACAGTCTGTGTCGAGTCGTCGCACAATAAACAGGTTGCAAACTGTCTTGCCTTATTAATAATTATCACCACATAATACCACACACGCTCTATATAAGCACAGACTCCACACGCCGAAACACTAGGTTTAATTTTGAGTGTTTCATTTACTTAACCCATATTACTTACGACTTAAATATAAATTCGAAAGTGGATTTGTTTGCAGTCTTAATTATTTAACCGATCATCATGAAATTTTACATAATAGAGGTACAGACAAGAAGCATAGGGTTTTCATGTGTGTATAGAGTCCTTCAATAATACATTTTATTTTGAATAACACCCGATTTTAACATTTTGACAGTGGTCTTGCGTAAAGTTGTACTTACTAATTGACAAATGACAAGTCTACGACATAGATAATACACTTAATATTTAAAACACTACGCCATCAATCAAATTGGAACATTATAGACTTTAACAAAGCATTAATTTTTTTTAAATACAATACAAAAGTGGTGACATTTCATGGTCATAGTTCGCATAACTAAAACCTTTTAGGCGTCGAAATATTGGCCAGCAATTATGAAATTGGTATTTTAGAAAATATTCCGCTGTTTGGTCATGTTAGTTGATGTGAAGAATCGAACTCACAGACGTCGCTGAAAAATAACTAAAAACATCGCTGTTGCCTTGGGAAAAATCCCAGGTTTGTCAATTTCGCGTCGAACTTTAGATTAGATCTTCCACAAATGACAATCGATCGTATTTTACACAAAAACTTAAGTCTTAAGACTTTCAAAGTTCAATTAACACGCCCACCGATCACCAAAAAAGTCTTCTTAATGCTGATTATGTACTTACAATGCACCATACTGTTGACGAAAATGATGACGACAGCGTTACGTGCCTGTTTTGCGTAATAAGCTTTCTGACCGTGTGACTACTCGAAGAGGTGATCATAATTAGTTACCGCGATCTTGTTAATTTGGCATGTTTAGACTTTTTTGAAGTTATACTTCTTTAGGCCCGTTATGAAAAATTGACGAGAGTGAAATTTTACGATGCGCGCGCACCGTGACACAAAATTAACAGAATGAAGTTGCCCACTAAATCGCTCATTACAATACGACCGACGTAACTTGGCGAGTCTGAATATAGCCGCAGGTGAACTTTCGCGCATGTACACTCGTAAAAAATGCTACCAACAAAACAGAAATGGAACCTCTGTTAGTGGCGCATGTTGGCACGCACACCGCCTCTGTTCACTGTGTATTTATATTTATAATATGTATCCACATGCTTTGAGTGTCTACATTTAAAACACGTGTTTTCATTTTGTTTTCATTATACAAGTGCGAATTTCATATGTGCGTCTGAATTATAATCAGAAATGATTTAAATTGAATATTTAAATCAATACTAATTTATATTATAAAATATTTGTGAAAAAACGGTGCTCATCAACCTTCCTAAGTGCCCCAATACAATTGAGGTTAACTATCCGTATGTATTATTTCCTAATATAAATGACAAAATTATTATTTAATATAATTAATACTAAATATTATTAAATTATTAACGTAAAAAAAAATTATTATTAATTATTTAATATAAAAAAAAATAAAAAAAATTTAATAAAAATAAAGTATAACTTCTTACGCGCGTACATAAGTACACGTACACTTTTTTCTTTGGAAGTACGTGAGAGACAAGCTCTATGCCAATAACGCATAACCGATCCAAGATCTCAAAGATATATTTCATGAACTTATCGAAACCATACAGCCGCAAATGTGCGAACTTGTGATAGAAAAATTCATGAAAGAACGTGGTTTTGCAAACTAAGCTATGGTGCCATTTGTATGTTTTTTTTTTTATTTATTATTACATACCCTTCTCTTTACAACAAGTCTATAGAAATCGTCGTAGCCTAACGGTTAAGACGTCCGGTGCTTTTGTGTTAAAGCGATGCACCGGTGTTCGAATCCCGCAGGCGGGTACCAATTTTTCTAATGAAATACGTACTCAACAAATGTTCAAGATTGACTTCCACGGTGAAGAAATAACAACGTGTAATAAAAATTAAGATTGGACAACGTCTGGAGAAGAAACGTGGGCGCCCAATATGATGAAGAGTACGTTTTTTAAATGATATTTCTGTTTTCCTTCCAAATAGAACACAAAAATGACTAAGACATTTTTTGCAAATACACTAAAAAGCAAGGTTTTAAGTCATGCTGACAGACTAACCATGACACCGTCCTAACATGAAATCGGTCTAAGGGTCATGCGAAAAAGAGAGAAGGAAATGTAAAGTAATCGCAAAAAATGCAATGTCTCAACTACATAATATATGGAGAGATCGAAACGTGTCACGGAAACCAAAAATCAAGTTGGTGAAATCGCTGCTTTTCTCCCTATTCAGTTACAAAGTGATATCTGGACACTGAAAAAGACAGAGAGAGATACATTTTTAATTTTTTTATTGCTTAGATGGGTGGACGAGCTCACAGCCCACCTTGTGTTAAGTGGTTACTGAAGCCCATAGACATCTACAACCTAAATGCGCCACCCACCTTGAGATATAAGTTCTGAGGTCTCAGTATAGTTACAACGGCTGCTCCACCCTTCAAGCTGAAACGCATTACTGCTTTACGGCAGAAATAGGCGGGGTGGTGGTACCTACCCGTGCGGTCTCACAAGAGGTCGTACCACCAGTAATTACGCTAATTAGATGCCTTCGAAATGTGGTGCTAGAGGATGTTGTTGCTGCAGAATCCATAGTCTCACCAATGTGTCAATCCTACAAGAGCTCCACATTAAACCTAGACTTTCCACCATATGCCTTCGTAAAGTACTGGAGTTCTTTGGAGACATTGCTCAAAAAGTGGGTCACCTAATACGGTTGGTCGAACTAAATTAGATCTTCTCTAAACATTAAATTCCACAATGCCATTCATGAAACCAAGGATTGCAGCACATGGAGAGAAATCGTACGCGAGAGAATGATGCAGCGAAGGAGTCACGACCCTCGGTAATGAGAAAAGCGACGTGAAGACGAGAAGCTCTTGCCGATCCACTCTATTAAACTTGATGAAATTTTCGAAAATAAAACATTAACAAATTCGAATATATTTACATCTTCTCAATCGTGTCACTCTTTACAGAGTGGTCGTGATCGTCATGCAGTGTTGGAAGGGGCGGACTTGATGCGTATCACGATGTCCCGCCATCTCTCCCTGCTCGAGGCCATTCTACTGCACTCATTTAGGGGACTATACATATTTACATCATCATCATCATCAGCCTATAGCAGTCCACTGCTGGACATAGGCCTCTCCAATTGTTCGCCACTGAGCACGATCCTCGGCTTCTCTCATCCAGTTCCTGCCAGCCACCCTGCACAGATCATCACTCCACCGAGCATGAGCGCGTCCTGTACTGCGTATTCCAGTTCGCGGTCTCCACTCAAGAACGAGTTTACCCCAACGGTTGTCGATTGTCCGGCTAATATGGCCAGCCTATTGCCACTTCAGCTTACTAATTCTCTGTGCTATGTCTATAACTTGGGTATAACATACTTCAACTCGATACTAGTTTGAGGGTGCCATAATATAATTCTTAGCGCGCCCGATCCTTCATAACAAATCTCATTCTAAATAACAGAGTTTGCTAGCCTAGCTGCGATCTTGTAGACGTACAGTGTAGTATTCACTGTACGTTTTCATCATTATATTACCTTATTCATATATAACAAATTTTGTATTCGTCCCCTCAGGTGCCCACAACCTCCGGCGTCAGAGAATTCAATTTGGCACACGCAAGCATCGAATTCTGTTCATAAGAATGCAACTGAATATTTACCCCACTTTTATATTGCACCCCCATTCGTCTCTTTGAGGTGTTGCGACACAAATTTATGTGCATATTTTTATTTAGTAAGCATTTTTACGAATCTATTCGTCGATAAGTGTATCTTCGGGAATAAGAATATGTTAAGGTTTTAACTAAAATGTCTCTTTAATACAGTCTAAAAAAACTAATAAAATTTCATAAATTTTTGAGTTAAAAAAAATCTACTTAATTTACTACCTGTACAAAGTTTCGATCTTTGTACAGATAGTAAATTAAGTAGATTTTTTTAACAGGTAAACAAGCTTATCGTCTACCTGGTATTCAGTTGTTGATAGAGCCAGTAAATATCATAATATGAATGCTACCAAGCATATGGAGATATAAAGTCGAAGCCTAAATTGCAATAGTGGCAGTTTTTCAAAAACGCATGAGAGTTTGGCGGTAGAAATTCTAACATTTAAATATACAGAACTCCTACTAGCTTTTTCATAGCAACATAGTGTTCAAACTGAAGTCGGCGTAGAATTACTTTTGTGAACGAAATATGCAGAAGAAATTTAAAATTACCCGCAAAATTATAATTTGCGTAATTACTGGTGGTAGGACCTCTTGTGAGTCCG
This sequence comes from Bombyx mandarina, assembly GCF_030267445.1. Classification (NCBI taxonomy): domain Eukaryota; kingdom Metazoa; phylum Arthropoda; class Insecta; order Lepidoptera; family Bombycidae; genus Bombyx; species Bombyx mandarina. The sequence continues at coordinate 4,859,818 of NC_143223.1, forward strand.
CGCGGGTAGGTACCACCACCCTGCCTATTTCTGCCGTGAAGCAGTAATGCATTTTGGTTTGAAGGGTGGAGCAGCCGTTGTAACTATAGTTAAGACCTTAGAACTTATATCTCAAGGTGGGTGGCACATTACCGTTGTGGATGTCTATAGGCTCCAGTAATCACTTAACACCAGGTGGGCTGTGAGCTCGTCCACCCATCAAAGCAATAAAAAAAAAGATAATTTAAAAAAATAGGTATACGGAACATGACGTATGTTATTCTAAGGATAACTCAATCTTCAGTTTCAATTATCAACAACTAATTGAAAAGAGTAGAAAAAAAACCCAATACAACAACGTCAAATTACGTTGACCCCAGCATAACTTCAGGCGAACCTAAAGTAGAAACGAATTCCAGCAGAAACAAAAACGTTAAGTTAAAGTTTCACGAGTTAGCGCTGATCCGGCGAAAGTTGGAGAGATTAATTAGTTCAGGAAACGGCATCGATCAAGGACTTCCCGACTTACCTTTCACAACGCTGTCCTTTTTTGTTTAGAACGAGATAAATCTAACGATGGTCACTATTTTAATTGCCATTTGATTCGAATTTTTTTTTTCTGCTCTTTCAAATAATAAGCCCGTAATTAGTCTTTAGCATGACGTGTTCTAGAATTATTTCCAGGATGAAAAAGTAATAGCTTATCACTACATGTACTAGTAATAACTACATACATAAAACAAAGTCGCTGTTTCTGTCTCTATATCCCTATGTATGCTTAAATATTTAAAACTACGCAACGGATTTTGATACGGTTTTTTTTCAATAGATAGAGTGATTGAAGAGGAAGGTTTATATGTATAATAACATCCATTAAACAGTGGAGAAATCAATAATAAATTACAGTTTCCGAAGCGAAGCGAGGGCGGGTCGCTAGTAATGAATAGAACTAGTTTTGGTTGTTACTCTATAATAAATAAGAACCACTCTACTACATGTGGTTTATTCTCGCACATTTTAGAAAGAAAAGCTAATTGAAATCGAAGCGAAGACTTTCATCAACTTCAATTATCTAAAAATATTAATATAAAGCCTTTATTCATTATCAAATGTGCACTGTTTACAATTTTTTATTCACCAGCATTTTTCTGTAGGTTATGCTTTGCACCATAAGCCTCCCCATGAGCTTCTTCTTCCCACGTAGATCACTGTTCTCCTCCCTCAGCAATCTTAATAACCAGTATTTACCTTTTCCGACTAAGCCAACCTTTCCTTCAATTATTGTACCTCAGACACTACTCAATTACGTCTTTAACTATATGTCCATGTTAGTAGTAATTAGATGTCTGTTTCCATTTTTTTATTTTGTATTCGATGTTACTTAATTTTGTATGCATTCGTGTTGTTGTCAGCGTTAAGAATCCTTTAGTTTTTTGTATACCCTGATTCGTCAAGTCCCTTTAAGATAACTACAATATCATTTTAATTACTAAGACCTCAGAGACAACTCAAAATTTCAGAGACACAAAGCTTCTATTGTTTTTCATAAAAACACAACATCATACATACATACATAAGTCTTAAATATTAAAACCTCGTTAACCTAAACACTAAAATTTTGGAAATTTGACCTTGAACGGCTTTAAAAATGTCACAAAATATGTAGTTATTTTGACAACGCAATATCGAACTGCTTTCTGAAACTTGATGACCGCGGATTTTCTTTGTGTCTGTTAAGGATTCGTATCTGTGATATCTCAGGTCTTCCGGGAGATCGAATAAATCCTTTTATGCTACCGAACTCAGCGTTTGACCTGGAGATGCTAAGGACTTTCGCCCGGTAGTCTACAACATTGTCTTATTTTAGACTATAATATGAGTTGCTGTCTCATCTGTCTCTTAGCATAGTGCAACAACGGTCTGTTATACGTATAACAAAAGAAATGTTTCTTAGAAGGACCTGATGCCCATCCATACCTTAGCCTTAAGCTCCTTTAAGTAGAACGATAACACGTTCAAGATTCCATCACATCACAATCTCACTTCTTGTTTTCGCTGACCATTTATTTATTTTGACTATAAATTTCGTTCTTAATAAATAAAACTTTATAAATAATTTATGACTCTCAAACGCCTAAAATACAACAATCGAATTAAATTGAAATTAACATCGGGCCCCCTTTGTGAGAAAACGGAAGAACACCTACACAAAGCAGGATTTTCTTTTAATTAATGAAAACTCCTTTGTCCGGTCTCCTTAAGGTGTTCCTTTGAAATACAATAAGTGTGTGTTTGATGTTCAAATAAATGTTTTCTCTGTTTATTCTTTACTGTCCATAACTTAGTTTAGATGAAACGACGAGTTCACAGTTCATGGTACACCAGATAATAATGTCTCTACTAAGGATTGATCCCGATTTATAAGGATAATTATTTTTTAGTATTTTTAATTCTTGTTTCTATCCAAAAGCGATCATTAAAACCCGCAAATGCCACAACGTGACTAGGTGAGGCTTAAGTCCACACTTTCTTTGGCTTCACCATAACCCGTTCCCCGAGGTCGGTTTCCCTAATCACACATTGCTTTTTACCTTCCTCTGTGTGTTCATTCTGGTCTGTAGGCTACAACCTACACTGCGTCTAGATTAACGACCATTTTTTGCATCGAACAGGCACACAAGATTAAACAATTTTATGCTCTGTTTTCCTGATTTAAATAACCATTTTCTTTTCAAGAAATCATACAAGATAGCAAATGTAAATAAAGCGCTTATAAAATAAAACAGATGTTCCAGTCCAAGGCTACCTTAGGGGCATTCACGAAAATTCCTTGCAAACCTACCGTATTTCTCACGGAACCCAGAGCCTGTTTATCCAGACGATAAATTCAAACGTCGCCAGAATATTTCGACGTTGATTCAGCGCTATATCAATCCACACCGACCATTACCTATTTCTGTCGGGAGTTCCGTTGTACCTAATTTATGGTTCAATTTCTCCCGAGTTATTTGTAGATGTCCCCTTTGTGAGGAAGTTCTGATAATTGTTGAAGTTATAATGTAATTTGTTCAATTCGTTTTTTAAAGTCGAATCTGTAATGTAATTTCGGAAGGTCCTATTCGTTATTAGAATGGTAGTCTAAGACAGATAAAAAACGAGTTTTTGGAACGAAAGAATGGACCTATCGTAAGAGTGACCTGGATGTTGAAAATACTCTTTTGGTTTGTAATCCCAAACTATAACACAAACAAACTTGAAAAGCGGTGAAGTTTGATTGAAAACTGGGTATTTCAGCTGAAATTTAAACGAAAGCAACCGTAACTTATTAGGAAAGTTCGAATAGCCTCCAATTTAAAATTAAGGCTAATTCCAGTTGGAATTGAACAGGGTTCTATCGGTAACAAAGTGTGTTTTATATTACGTAAAAAGTATTTTAATAAAGATCCTATAATACTTTTCAACTTAAATTTATTTTTCATTCATTTACATTAAAATTATTGATTTAGTTATAATTACATGAAACAGTTTTTAAGTAATTAATAAATATAATATTTAGGGCAATCTGTGAGCAGAAATGCGAAAAAATGCGGACCGAATATAGATCAGAAAATATTTTTGTTCTAAAATAATGATATTTCTCCGTACCAGTAATTGCATGGAACTTCAAGCCCATAACTGAGTCGGATCATGGACTAATATAACTAAAGTAGCTATGCAGATAAGTCTATCTAATAATATTATCCATACCAATACCAAATAAGAAGATATTAACGTAAATACTTTTTGCAGGGAAGTCCCAACCCAATTCTTCGGATCAGTAATCCGTTTGTCTCCCGGATACGTATCTGCTAAGTACAGAACTTGTGAATCTGCAACTTAGGGTTGTATTAAACGAATCCCTTTATTTGCAGCGAACCAAGACTGAAACGCAAGCAGCCTATACGTACACTACGCCACGTTACATTACTGATATTTATTGATTAAGTTTACCTTAAAATACTTTGAATATTAAATATATATCTATATAATATATTTTCGTCTGCATTTTGACAATTTATTTTAAGCGTATTAAGTGAATTTATTCGATATATGTACAGACTAGTCTTTTTCAATCTATGAGCCGTAGCATTACCTTTCAGTTAAAACTACCAGTTTTTTCTTTCTTTTTCACGATTATTTTCCTTATTAGCGAGTTCACAGGCTACTGTTAAATTTTTAATGGAACCTGTAACCGTGACAATCTTACAGGCAGGGTAGTGGTACCCATGCGGATACATGAGACGTCCTACCACCAAAATGTTAAAAAAATGGAATGCTCTTTTCAAATTTAGTCATTTTCTATTAGTGTTTGGTTTTCACTACATTTGTATCTTATTCATCAACATGGACACGATACAATTCGAGTAATTTTGAAATACAAATTCCGTGACGTACGTAATGCTGTACAAAGGCTCGCAACAATAACGCCGTATTTTTAGGCGGTTTTTATAAGTTATTATCTTGGTTAGATTTTGGTTCCTACATAGCCCCTACATAATGCCCCAATCGAAAAATTACCTGTAAAAAAGTCATGGAAAATGTTTGATGGTCTAGTGCACGTATAATTGATCACAGCTGCTTACTAAATGGTACCAGAATTACTGCAGATGTATACTGTGAAGAACTGGACACAATAATGGAGAAGCTTGCGAAGCTTCGGCCAGCCTTGCTCACTACAACGCTCGACCTCATACGGCGTAATAGACGGTCTCTAAGCTACAAAAGCTAGGGTTGAAAGTTTTGCGTCATCCACCGTATTCGCCAAACTTTCCTTCGATTAACTTCTACTTTTTCCAAAACATGGATAAATTCTTAACAGAGAAAACATTCAATATGCCTTTGAGCAGTTTGTTGGCTCCCGTAAAATTGAAAAATTACCCCTGGACTGGCAGAGATGTACGGATGCGACGGGTGAATTGAATGATATAAATATATTTTTTTTATAAAAAGTTACTTACTTTCTATATAGTAAACGGCAATTTCATAAGTAAAGTATCAATAAAAAATTTGACTTCGACAGAAAGCTTCGGAAGCTAGTAGTCAAGTTCAGTAACCACTGAATTAACTAAGTTCTATACTACACTTACTTGATAAATACAAAAGTAATTTAAAAAACGATGAAATTTCCAACAGTTTAGTCACATGCGGACGTTTTCTGTTCATTTTCTAAATTTGTAGCTCGTTACGTCACGTATTCATAATGTGTTATCAGTTTGAATTCGTGAGTTAAAACAGATCGGGCTCCACGCGAATCGCGAACAAGGTTTCTGTAATAACCTGATCCTTGAACTCTACTATAGTAAATCATTCAGCGGGTTCTCACAAGACTGGACATCTATTACTCTTCTATTGCAATTCTTGTAAGATTGAGATGTAACAATCAACGCATCGCACCTCTGGTTTTAAGATAATCGAATTAAGTTCTGAATACTTTTACCAAAACATTTCTTCATTTTCTTAGAGTAATGTTTCAGTTAAGATCGAATGTACTATTCGACGAGACGATCACCATACACTATCCGGTCACCGTCTTCGCCGAACCCGTCGCTTACGACTAAAGGCTCGACGAGTAAATTAATCCATAGATACAGCCCACTGAGTTTCTCGCTGGATCTTCTCAGTAGGTCGCGTTTCCGATCCGGTGGTAGATTCTGCGAAGCACTACTCTTGCTAGGGTCAGTGTTAGCAAAACTCTGGCTTGAGCCCCGTGAGCTCACCTACACATCAAGGAGAAGCTGAAATAGCCTCTCAAGGCTATCAGCATAGGTAGGGAAAAAAAATAATTACACCACTACAAAGTACCGCACCCCTCAAGACATGATGTCGAACACTCAATCGCATTACACTAGCGTTAATCCTTCACATTAGATTATTAGAATATTAATTATATGATTGCTTCGTAGCAGATATAGGTAAGAGGGCTACTGTCCTAATTCAATACACCCCTCAGATAGCCTAAAAACCTTAAGCGTTTAAATCAGTCTGGTATTCGTACACTTCGCCGTTCAGGGTCGCATTCTCACTTTCTTCGGACATGTGTCGCGACGGGGTGACGAATCAGTGAAGCGCCTTTTAAGTGCAGGGAATGGTTGAGAACAAAACCGCACGGAAGATCACCGATACGATGGACCAACCAGATAAAGGTAGCTCTAAGGAGTGCACAAGAAAGGCCGCGGTACACGAAGAATAGCGACGACTTATGAAGCGCACCACCACCCGAACTGATGACAATGACCACACTGCCAAAAATGCAAATTACTAAGAAGAAGAATTCATACACTTCGAATAACATGATGTATTGAAAACGCCTCAAAGACCGCTTTGCGTGTAAGCTTTCTTGTTGATTGCTTTTGTTAAGTGAAAATCGAACAAAACATAATCTGGTGTTAAGAGGTTACCAGAATCCATAGAGCCACCACCCCTTGAGGTATGAGTTCTAAGTCTACCCTACCCCTCGAACCGGAACACATTATGCCATCGTGGTAGAAGTAGGCAGGCTGGAGTTGGTATCTACCCGTACAGGCTCACAAGACGCCTAATCACCATCATAACTTTCAAAAGTATTATCACAGTGAATTATTGACAGAAAAGGATGAACTTTAATAAACTATTTGTTACAGCTTAAGGGACTTACTAATTAAACTTGCAGAAATAATGTCAAGTTGTGCCCGACCGCTGTCAGTCCCTAATGAGAATCGCGAAGAAAATTGTCGGTACAGTAATTAACAGTGCTAATGTCAGTGTCCAGTGGCAGCGTCAAGTCAAAGTTGAGTCTCTAAATAACTTTCGTCACTTGACTTTGATGTGAAATGTGATAATGATTCTACTAGTTGCAATGAAAACATCAATATAATAAGAAAGTTAATTTATCAACAATATTTCTGGGTTAACTCCAAGCCGCATCACAGAAACTAATCAACGGATCGCACTTTTAATTAATAATACGTAACTAAAGTTAACAAAAAAACAAAAGCCAAATAACCACATACTTTATACATTATCTGTTTTTTGTTTGTTTACAATGAAGGTCAGATTTTCTATTGATAGAATCTAAATAGAATCCCATCAAAAACAAATATATTTTAGTTAGGGACATGAATTTAGTGCCCAAAACCAAATCCCGTATTTTAAAAGTTGACCAAAGTCAACTTGCATAAGATGTACACTGAAAATTACTTAACTGATAATTTAAAAATAAATGGGCGGGTAGACTGAAAAAAATGGGTGAGGAGAGATTATTTCGTGGCGAGACTGGTTTTGAATTGCATCTAAGCTAAATTATGCAGACTGGGCATTTTATTTAAAAGGCCACATGGTCTTTACATTCATATATAATAATGTAAATTTATATTATAAATAACGACTATTTTTTAATATATAATTTTGCTGTAAATCCTTTTACTTTCGATTCTTAAATTTCAAAATCAATATTTTCTTCGGTTTTTAAGAGTTGTAGACGTACATAAATAATTACAACTAATTTTATTGGTTTAGTCTCGAGTTTTTTTTTGAATTGTGTTTAAATCTAACTAAATTAAAAACATTAAGCGCGGGATAAAAATGTAAAAGACATTTTAATTTCATTGGCCTACAATTAGGTTCCGTATGCGGAAGAAACAAAAACAAATGCTATTTAACATAAAATGTGTGAAAATACAGTTTTATTCTGTACCTGTAGCAAATCCGAGTTTTACGTACAATTAGCAAGATAAACAGATTTTTATGATCGAGCTTCGCTAGTCTTTTTATGAAATTGTATCACTGTAAAAAAATCCGTTACAAAAATATATTATTATATTATGTAAAATAGGGATCGGAGCGCATAAAATAAAATTTCCACTGTTCCAAAATCTTCTATTATAATAATAATTATCAATTAACACTTTTATTACGTCTTGCTCATTTTTCAACCGTCTTCGCCATCTTCTTTTTTTCTGTCATTCTGTCTGTCATTCTCTTCTTCCTCTCTTTCCGTTTTCTCCCAGTCACATCTTAAGGCTCCGTTCCACACTTTTTTCATAGTTCTGTTCTTATCAACCCTACATAATATATACCTGTATATATGTATATGTATGTGCCGAGGAGAACATTGCTCATTCAATATTAAACTTTTAAAAAATAATTAGTAAAATCTAGATTCGCAAACTTGGAAAACCCAACGAAAGTCGTGCCGAAACAAAAGTCTGCCCCCGAAATCCACAACAAAACGGACACAATAAAATGATCGTTTCATTAAGGAACCCAATTTAATTCCCCGCAGCGCAGATATAAACACAAACAATAGATTTTATTACGCTCGTGCCTTATAAATCACAGACTCCTTTCAACATTTGTCGTATTTTAATAAAAACTCGCGTTAAATCGAGTTAATAAACGAAATGTTAGCACCGCACTGTGAACTAATAATCACTTGAGATTTTGAGAGTGAATTTGATGTAAAATTCTCACTAACTAGCGAAGCTACCTTGAGATGATTGAGCAATGTCGATTTATTTCATATTCGTTTAAGCTATATTTTCTATGTTGCATAACGATTTTTACTCGATGCAATATATTAGACAACTCAATAATTTTTTTAATGATATTATGGCTACGATATTACAAAAATGTACAAGTGTCTGGAGATAGACCCTGTCTATTGTTCATAGACCAGCTGTGAGAGAATCATTCTATATTGAATTAGATGCAGAAATTAGTTCTGAACTGTATTTTAAAATTTTAAATTTAATTTTTTTTTATTGCCCTTGTAGGCAGACGAGCATACGGCCCACCTGATGGTGAGTGGTTTCCGTCGCCCATGGACTTCAACAATGCCAGGGGCAGAGCCAAGCCGCTGCCTACCGCAAGGTTTTACCGCTTTAGTTTACAAAGCTTTTTTTTTTTTTTATCCTATAGTCATATCGTAACAAGAGGGTTTGCAATGTTGTGCCGCCTTTTTGAAGTGGCGCAACGATGCCGACTGGAGATACTGACTGAGTCAAGCTCCAGGTCATCATGGAGATCCACGTGGTCTGGTGCTCCGACAGATATCCTGCAAAACCAGGATTGAATAACTTGAAGGGGTTTCAAGTTGGTGCGGGCCGCGTGAGCGAACACCACACTTGCATAGGTCATGACGGGTTCTTCATTATTTGATGATATCATTTGTACAATTACGGAGAGTAAAAGTAAAATAAATTTCAAGGCATAATTCTAGAAGTCATTCGACTTTTACGTACATAGGCTTCATTTTCTTTTGTTAGAAGTAAAACGCTCCAGTTCGCTCATCTCTTTGTGCACCCAATGCGCATAGTTATAAGATTTTAGCCAAGTTACGATAATTTCCATTTCAAATTCGTGTTCATTTGGTTTGATTTATTTAACAACACATATTCACACATATACAGATAAATATATTCAACAAATATTATTAACAACAAATACATTTTATAAATAATACATTTATTAATCTTATTAACTAGGGATTTATAAAAAAAAAGGATTGAAGATTGCATTTCTTGTAATAAACACTAAACAACAGTAGATGGCCTCACTGAAGAAACTTCCTCACGAAGCGCGTCGTATCAAGAACGACTGCTTTCTGCACCAGATCCTTAACTCGTGTGAACGAGGAATGTTTCTCAAAATGTCAAACGAATTTTTTCGCCATCAAAACGTTATTATTTTAATCATAAGTTGTATTTTAGGTAATTAATTATCAACTTATTACTTTATTCACATTTTCGTATTACTTACACAATACTTAAATACAAATTGCTGATTACGGTTCCTTGTGTGTGACGCAGTCAAATATTTGCATCTCAGGTATATTGGTTATTTAAATTCGAAACCCGAATTTATGTAATGAAAAATGTAAAATTACATTCTATCACGTTCTACTTAAGTTTGTAATTACGACAGAAGCGCTAGCATCTGTGTTCGGTATCCTGGCCCAATGATTGATGCTCTATTGGTTTAATTAATCTTGCTCAACACTCATCGACCCTGCCCGTCTTGATTACGAGTACGCCTTACGTCAGTTACTACTTGAAATATTTGACGCTGAAAGCTCTCGACGACTATTTTTCTTTGTCGCTATGCAATTCGGAGACCTGAATCAAAATACTTTTAGGGTATAGTCTCTATTAGTTCAATTTATTTTATATTTTATGTTCTTGTGTTATATTCTTGTCTTTATATTCTCTTCATCACTGGTGGTAGGACCTCTTGTGAGTCCGCACAGGTACCACCCCCCGCCTATTTCTGCTGTGAAGCAGTAATGCGTTTCGGTTTGAAGGGTGGGGTAGCCGTTGTAACTATACTGAGACTTTAGATCTTATATCTCAAGGTGGGTGGCGCATTTACATTGTAGATGTCTATGGGCTCCAGTAACCACTTAACACCAGGTGGACTGTGAGCTCGTCCACCCAACTAAGCAATAATAAATAAAAAAAGTGCATCCATTAAAACAAGGGAGGAAATATCAAAGTCAACAATGAACTTGAATTTCGCCCGCAGTGATCAAAGCAACTTCATTAGGTGTTTGTTACCCTTTTGTTGTATAGCAGAAATATTTGACAACAGTACATTAACAATATGAAAAATAAAAAACATAAACTAGCAGTGACTAATGACCCACTCGACAATAATTACTGGCAGCTCAATATTTTGATTCATTTTCTCTTTCATTTTGAAAAAAGTTCAGATTTTTCCAAAAAGTGTATCGACTAAAATGTAGCTCGTTAATAGCTATTAAATAAATAGATAAATCGGTTGAAAGACAGAAAAGAGATTAGTAAATAATTTAATTTAAACATCTTTTACGGTTTAATCTTGCGTTTATTTAACTTATTATGGCTACGACTAGTAAAAGTCGAACAAAACATTGTTTTAATTGGCTGTTTTGTCTTGTAAATATCGACAAATAAATGTTTATTTGTTTTTTTTTCACAAAAGCATCCATTTCAGCATTAAATGTTTATCTATGAAAATATGTAGTCTAAATATTACAAATTGTTTTATCATCATTCTCCTGCCCTTCTTTCAGTAACCTGGGGTCGGCGTAGCATGTTCTCTCCTTCCATACTCCTCTATCATATACCATTTCTTCGCTCACTCCCCTCTTACACATATCGTGTTTCTTGCAATCCATAATTTTTTCTTAGGTCAACCTCTTCCTCTAAATTATTATCCTTATAAATTATTTTATATTCTGCAATTAACAAGCAGCGAAGGAATGCTGATTTGAGTTTCGTATCATCACTTCCCTATTCCAATTTAGGAAACGACCCACGTTGGTATCCCAAACAAGACCTATGTCCACATCAGAATAATTAACAAACAAACTTTGTGTAGGCTGTGCTGTAATCCTGCCATAAATATACAAAAGGCGAGTGCTTGAAACTTCAGCTGTATTCAATAATTAGTCTTGTGTTTTATGAGATACGATGGTATGCTGCTGTAAGTTAAATAATTTTGAAATTAAGTGGACTCGGTAATTTGAACCTCGGTCAGGTGTTTCTTAAATAAAAAAGACAACCACTAGATGAGCATTTAAATATTATAATCCTTAAATAACCATTTTAAAACATGATCTAAGTAAAATTTCTTGAAAATAATTTACGTAGCATGCCACAGTGAAATATCTAAATGAACAATGCTTTAAAAATCAATTCTGCTTCGGTAAATCTCATTTTATGTACCTAAGCTATAATTGAAAGTACTCTAGCTATTTCAAGCAAACGAAACTTTGCAATATCATATCGTTGAACAAAACCATAGAAAATGTACTCTGACCACAACATGAAACGGCGAAGGAAAAATAATAGGATTAAATTTCATAGTATAGCTACTTGAAATCCGGTGGGACACATTCATAAGACACCTGCCTTTTTATTACGACTTCCATTAATTCTCATCTTACGTCAGCTCAGGACTTTCCTCGTGTCGTCTGATATCTTCCTGCCACGGAAAAATGTTCCGTTAAATATTATTGTCTGGAACAAGTTTCAAGAAATGATTTTTAAAATGTGAGCGAGCTTAATAAAGCCGAACCGGTATTTGCTGAGAACTGAGTGAGAGATTTTATGGCTTTGCACTGAATTTAGGAATAGCTTCCTTTTTCGGAGTATTCTTGTAATTTCGAAATTAAAATCGTATTAAATGTGAAAATCGTCTGGCCCCAAAAAGTGGCACTTTTTCCTTAAACCTTATTTTTGTTCCCAGATCTTAGTCGGCTTCGAAGCCTACGTTATAGATACAAATCGTAAATCGTTCTAAAACCAACACTTTGTAACCTACTTAAGTTATAATATCTAAAAGTCATCGTGGCCTTTACGCCACTTATCCTTTAGGATAAGACGTCCGGTGCATTCGTATGTAGCGATGTATCGGTGTTTGAATCCTGCCGGCAGGTAAAAAATTTTCTAATGAAATACTTAATTAACAAATGTTCACGATTGACTTCCACGGTGAAGGAATAGAATCGTGTAATAAAAATCAAACCCGCAAAATTATAATTTGCGTAATTACTGATGGTAGGACGTCTTATGTGTCCGCACGGGTAGGTTCCACCACCCTACCTATTTCTGCCGTAAAGCAGTAATGCGGTTCGGTTGGAAGGGTGGGGTAGCCGTTGTACTGTTAAAACTGAGACCTTACAACTCATGTCTCGAGGTGGACGGCGGCATTCACGTTGTGGATGTCTATGGGCTCCGGTTACCACTCAACACCAGGTGGGCCGTAAGTTCGACCACCCATTTAAGATATTAAAAAAAACCTAATATTTGCTTCGGTTTTCGCGAATTGAACTCTATTGGCTTAATCTCGCGTTTCTCGCTTCAAATCACACAGTTTTCCTGATCACAAACACATAAGGTGTTCTTTTATTTATAGTATTACGATAACCATAAAAGGACTACTAAATAGTATCTCAAAAATATGAAATATGAATAATGAGTTCACGGACCATTTGGCGTTAGGTTATATTATTGGAGTTCATAGATATCACAATGTGAATACCACCACTCACATTGACAGATAATGTCTAAGTTTCAAATAAACATGTCCCTTCGAACCGAAACGCATTACAACGCGTTACAGCAAAAATAGACAAGGTGATGCTACCTATGCTGCTTTACATAACACCCTATAGCCGGTAAAATAAGACAATGTTTAAACAAAGAAGTTCTTTCTATACTTTTATGTCTGTATGTAAATCGTGACAGGAATAGAAAGGATATAATGTACGTACGAACACGAAAAATTGTTACCTGCCTACGAAATTTGAGCACCGGGATAGTCGCATCAGTTGATACGAATACACCGGGCGTCTTATCCTTTGGACCCAGGCAACTTACTATGTTGCTGGTTAAAAAACAACAGACAAAAACGACTAATATTTATTTTAAGTAAATTATTGATGTGAAACATCTATAGCCGCACGTAAAACCGATTTCTGGCGTGGCGACGCATGCCGTGGCGACGCGTCGCCATGCGCAATCGACTGTGCGATTCTCTCCCACGCGATCCGGCGTTAAGCCATCTCTCTCGCTACACTGAGCTCGGATACCTATAGTGTATACTCCGTAGTGTATACAGTGTTGTTTACTACAGTACACATAACCTGTGTTTTACTTAATACATATTTTATTTTATCATTATGACATATATAGTTCCTATCACAATCTGTTCTTTTCTGCATATTACTTTTACAAAATAATGTTGATGTTTCACATCTACCAGGCGTCCCGTGACGTCTCACATTTTTTTTATTTTCTTAGTAATTAGATTATTTTCTGCTCACGTTAAGTTTGTAATAAACTCGACGATTTTATTTCAGCAACCAATCTATTTAGACTTTGTATGGAAAATGAAAAATCTTTCTCGGATTACAGAAAACGAAAATAAAATGGTGTGCTTTTTGTATCACGATATAAAAACGTGTTATGCATTTACGTAATACAATGCGAGGTTGGAGTTGTTTTATCACGAAGCATCACAATAGTGGATGTCTGGCGGACTGCCAGCCCTCGATACGAAGTGTCAGTGATCGCCACTCCGTGTCATGTGGACAAACAGCCTCTGGTTTCTTAATAAACAGAGTGTGATGAAAATCGAGGTTAGAATATCAAGGCCATAGTTTAAGTGCATTATTTTTGTTGTTTACTTCAAGGAGCAAACTTCTAATATAGAACATGAATTCTTTGAGTTTTAGGCAAACAATCTTGAACACATTCATTCTATCGCAATGTTAAATTTTTGAACACAAGATGAATGATGAAAATTCCAAGATGTTCTTTTTTCTTCATTTCGTTGTGACTCTCTGACCGGTCGGCTATTCAAACCTAACGTAATTTTGTAAACACGACTCAACTAACAGATTCTTTAATGTTAATATTGTTTCAGGGATATCCAACAAAAATCAGGGATATCCAACAAAAATTATAATTTGCGTGATCACTGGTGGTAGGACCTCTTGTGAGTCCGCGCGGGTGGGTACCACCGCCCTGCCTATTTCTACCGTGAAGCAGTAATGCGTTTCGGCTTGAAGGGTGGGGCAGCCGTTGTAACATAATTGAGACCTTAGAACTTGTCTCGAGGTGAGTGGCGCATTTACGTTGTGGACGTCTATGGGCTCCAGTAACCACTTAATACCAGGTGGGCTGTGAGCTCGCCCAACCATCAAAGCAAAAAAAAAAAAAAGGGATGCCGATATAGCCCCTCGAGGTTACCAGCATAGATAGGCAAAAAAAAATACACCCATCCCTAGTAAAAGTAATGCTGTCAACATTGCAATCACAATTCAAGAACACGCAATTATAGAACTAGGTACCATTCAGAAACTATCGAACTCGTACCGATAATCACGCATGAGCGCAAAAAACTGAGGATTACAACACTCGGGTTAGATAAGAGGTCTTTTTTATGGCAACTGTAAGTGCTTTCTGACCGTCATTTTCTTTTTCAATCGCGGAAAACTGCCCCCAAAGGTCGCCGGGACACCTGCGACCCGGCGCATACACGAATCAAACGACTATGTGATTTCAATCCGTATTACGCAATCTGATGGTTTTTTTTTATTACTTAGATGGATGGACGAGCTCACAGCCCACCTGGTGTGAAGTGGTTACTGGAATCCATAGACATTCACAACGTAAATGCGCCACCCACCTTGAGATATAAGTTCTAAGGTCTCAAGTACAGTTACAACGGCTGCCCCACCCTTCAAACCGAAACGCATTACTGTTTCACGGCAGAAATAGGCAGAGTGGTGGTACCCACCCGCGCGGACTCACAAGAGGTCCTACCACCAGTAATAACAATAATGTGTTCGTTTCTTAGCACTAAGACGACGCATCCCTTGATTTTAAATTTACTATGACATTGAAGTTAATATTTAGATCGACGGAGATCAATAAATGTAAAACGGCTCACTGTTTGAACACTCTCGTGAAGTTTGGTTAGAAGAATACTTCACGTTAAGCATATTCGTTAACCAGAAAAACGAAATATAATCTAACTAAACTAAATGACTTATTATGTAATGCACTTACCAATTTTGACACTCATCGTATTTTATTATATAACTTAATAAACTTAAATTGGAAAATACATATTTTAGATACAACGTTTTTGTGTTTAGCTTTCAATATTATTTGGATGTGAGTTTTTTTGATGAAAATAAATATCTGGATTTCAGATATGTGTAGTTTGTTGATTGACTCTCTCCGATGAAAAGTTTAATAAATATATGTATAAAAGTAAAAATAAAATACGAAGTCTCCACTGTGATTCCTTTATCAAAATGCGTGTTATAACTAACTACCTAGGTCGTGGCTTACTGGTAGTAAGACCTCTTGTGAGTCCGTACGGGTAGGTGGTACCCTGCCTATTTCAGCCCTGAAGCAGTAATGCGTTTCGGTTTGAAGAGTGGGACAGCCGATGTAACTATACTGAGACCTTAGAACTCATATCTCAAGGTGGGTGGCTTTGAGCTCATCCACCCATATATGCAATAAAAAAAGGTATAGCATTATTTTGACTTCTTTTTTAGGTAGGTAGATCAGGTACATTAAGCTTCTGTTTATATACTAGAAACACATTACTGCTTCACAGCAGAGTGGTAGTACCTACCCGTACGGGCTCACAAGATGCCCTTCCACCAGTATGATATTGTAGGGACACGTAAGCGCTTGCGCATGCAGTTATTGCATTACACTGCACCAGTTGCCCGGCGCCGGTCTTTATCTAAACACATGTACCATCTTACTAGTGATCCAAAACTGGTGACCCCGACGTGATTTATATGAAACGAAAATTGTGATTAATAATGACGACACCAGCAGTTCCGGCAACTCAACTAGCATTGTCGCAAACTTCAGCGGACATTATGACGATCTCGCTATCGACACGTATACCAGAGTTTTGGATCACTACTGTAGATGTTGTTACCAATTGTGACTTCAGTAATAAAGAACTAATACTCAGTAATGAAAACACCGTTTATTCCGTAAGATGGTACATGTGTTTACATAAAGACCGGCGCCGGGCAACTGGTGCAGTGTAATGCAATAACTGCATGCACAAGCGCTTACGTGTCCCTACAATATTATTCATACTTACAATACTTTCCAGTGTGCACATTGAGGTTCTCTGCTCACCAATTACAATATGTCATATATTATTTTTGTCATGTATTTTCCCCGCTTTTTTTCTCGACGTTCACAATGTAACAATGTTTTGATTTCTGTATAATAAGATTATTATTTCCTAGATAATAAATGCAATAAAATGGCGAAAAAATGATAAAAAATGGCGGGTAGCCATCATACAACGCAAGATAATTGACAGATGCCTGAATCTTGCTTACGACATTTTCAAGATAAAGCGCATATATACAAGTTCCGAACAACAACGTTCGGACCGTCGGTCTACCGAGCAATATCACCCGCTCGGTGGAAGATCTTCCCTTTGTCGTTAAGCCTTCCAAACTGGTGACCCCGACGTGATGTGAACACGCAACCTTCTGATTCATCATCAGTGCATCAAGAACTTCGGCTACCACAATCCCCGCATTCTCGCAGATAAAAGCACGTCATTGACAGTCGTCCCACAGCAAGCCAGCATCGCAGCCTCAACAGGACCATCGCAGCCGACTCACCGCGCTTCCTGGTCCTACGGCACGCAACTTCACTGTCTCATCACGCCGCTACAGTTCATCGCAGCCCACGACCGGATCATCAACGTTTGGGGTCACACATCTCCGGCGTGGCAGCTCTGCATCACATGGACTACGCACGACACGCACGCAACATTCAAGCTCAGTCTCGACTCACCGCAGACTTCGAGCAGCACTGGCGACAATCACGCAGCATTCAGCTCAGTTTCGACTCACTGCAAACTTCGAGCAGCACTGGCGACAGGCACGCAGCATTCAAGCTCAGCCTCGACTCACCGCAGGCTTCGAGCAGCACTGGCCCTTGCAAGCTAATCTCAGCACGGACAACGCTAACTAAAAATGATACGACCTCCAGTCTCGGAGGGGAGTGATGTGACGGGTAGCCATCATACAACGCAAGATAATTGACAGATGCCTGAATCTTGCTTACGACATTTTCAAGATAAAGCGCATATATACAAGTTCCGAACAACAACGTTCGGACCGTCGGTCTACCGAGCAATATCACCCGCTCGGTGGAAGATCTTCCCTTTGTCGTTAAGCCTTCCAAAACTGTAATACAAAACAATAACATACCAATATAATTATATAAGCTAATTAGCTTTAACAAACATTACTAGTTACTCTGAGAACACGAGAGCTTGCATGCCCGAAATTACAGAAAGCTTGTCTGATATAGAATTATCGTACATCCCACTACGAGAATATGTATCGTACTATCGAGAGATTACATCTATTTCACATTTAGAGACTAAAAGCACGAGTGTAGCAACAACATTAGCCTTGCTGTTCACAAATAACTTCGCCTATAATATAAATTAAACCATCAAAATTTATACATTCGCTTAGTGGATGGGTCATCATATTTCTGCCACGAAGCGGCTAGCGCTCGAGAGGCAGCCGTTTCTTCTTTTTAAAAATATAACAGTCATCATAAATGTATTTGAGGCTCCATAGTATCTCAAAATCACGTCATGATCTCTATTAATTCATATAGGTCATATTCACATTGTGTGTGTAGCGTGCAACACTAGCACACCAAGTCGAATTCGGGCGACGTCGGGCGCGATCGGAATTCCCGAAAACGCAGATGTCACCTGACGTTATAGTGCGCGCGGAAATAGTTGGACGCGCCTTATTAGAAAAAAAAGATTAAATGAAATAATTAATAAATAAAAAACAATTGAACTTTTAGAAGTTTATATTGTACCTAACTAAATATATGGTAATTAATAGTAAAATAAACCAAAAACCAAATTGAAGTACCTATATAAGATTACTCCACATATCCACTGAATCACTTGATTCTGAACTCTATGAACTTGATTCAGAATCATCTTGTAAGTTTATAATAGTCCATCATAGTATCAAATCTCAGTCAGTATCAATATCAGTAATGACAGCAAGCGCCCCCGCCTCACCGTCCCACCACTCACATACCTAAGGCGCGACCAACTAGTTCCGCGCGCACAATAGTCGAAAGATTCGCGCGCAGATTTAAGTTCAAAATAAACCCTAATATTAATATAATTAGTATCGTCTTCTTCTTCTTCTTTTTTTAAATACTATAATATTGTACACTTTCAAAACATTATAAATATTTGTAAAATAGTGTATTTGACTTATTTATTCTGAGTGAGAGTTTCCCGTTATTGCCAGAAGTAAATAAAAAATCACATGTGTAATAAATTTTTGTGGCATAAATACTAATCACAATAGTTAATGGTGTAAAGTTAATTAGGCATTCTACAATGTTTCAGCTTACATGTAACGCGTGCTAGCATGATATACACCTCGAACACGTTGCGATCGCGAATCATGGGTGTCAAATGTATTCCAAAAGATTAGAAATTACTGGAAGCGACATAAGATTGTTGTAATTCGAAAAAAAAAAGCAAGTGTCAAATTTTGTAAGTATTTAATGTTAATAGTATTATCATGAACTTTTAAATGTTTCACATTCATAAATTTTGTATTTAATTATTTATGTTAAATTTGAATTGAAATATTTATTACAATAAAGTTGAAAGCGATAAGTATCATATAATATAAGATAATTGAACAAAAACCTGAATCGCGGTATGGATATTTTCGTCAAATGTCTAAAAGATTTATTTACAAGTTCCAAAAAAGAACAACAACATTCAGACCATTGGTTTGACGAGAAAATAAAAACACGTGGGAAGTCTTCCCGCTTTCGCCCAAATAGAAAGATTTAACAAATAAACAAAATGTAAATAAATATCGCAAACAATCATCTCCCAGTACCTAGTTCATTTGCATAACATTAAAGGAAAAATTATGACATCTATGAGTCCCTCCAGCCCCCGGATATGTTATGATTCCATTTGGGTACTTTATATCCCAGAGATATATTTATATAGAGAGGCAGCGGCGAGCTCACGATCAACTTGGTAGTATGCGGTTACTGGAGCCCATAGACAACACCGCGTTTATGCATAAAAAAAATACTAGGCTACACTAAAAGTATCGGGAATGGAATATTTCCACTGTTCCTGTCATATTAAAATCTTTTTAATTGAAAACTCCTTGGTTTTAAAAATCGAACACCATTCATTTATTTAAAAAAAAAAGATTCTCCGTCTTGTCACGAGGTTTGGTCAAACTTGTTTAGTCGTTGCGAAAATGGAATTGATTCGAGAAAATTCAAGAGCGATGATTTATTATGACTTTCGAAGTGGTTTAACACAAAAACAGTGTGTTGACCGGATGATTTCTGCATTTGGTGATGAAGCCCCATCCAAAACCACAATTTATCGCAGGTTTGCTGAGTTTCAACGTGGACGTGTCAAGCTCAGTGATGATCCCCGTCAAGGTCGTCCAAAAACTGCAGTCACCCAAGAAAACGTTGATGCTGTGCGTAAGTTGATTGAGGAAGATCGACATGTGACATACCGCGAAATTCAGGCAACTTTAGACATTGGCATGAGTCAAATACAAATAATCTTGCATGAACAATTAGGTGTAAAAAAGTTGTTTTCCCGATGGATACCGCATTCGCTCTGTGAAGAGCAAAAAGCGGCTCGCGTTACTTGGTGCGTCAGAACTCTCGAAAGATTCCACGCAGGATTCTCAAATGCTGTATACAACATTGTATCAGGTGACGAATCCTGGATAATATACGCGTACGAACCCGAAACAAAAAACCAGTCACGAGTTTGGGTGTTCGAAAATGAGTTAAAGCCAACAAAAATTGTTCGTTCACGGAGTGTTGCAAAAAAATGGTGGCCACGTTTGTCTCCAAAACCGGCCATGTTACGACTATTCCTCTTGAGGGACAAAGAACGGTTAATGCAGAATGGTATGCTAGCATTTGTTTGCCACAGGTCGTTTCTGAACTCCGTAAAGAGAACTGCAACCGCCGCATCATCCTCCATCACGACAATGCGAGTTCTCACACCGCGCACAGAACAAAAGAGTTTTTAGAGCAAGAAAACATAGAATTATTAGACCATCCGCCGTACAGCCCCGATCTAAGCCCTAATGATTTCTATACTTTCCCTAAAATAAAGAATAAATTGCGTGGACAGAGATTTTCATCACCTGAAGAAGCTGTGGACGCCTACAAAACGGCCATTTTGGAGACCCCAACTTCCGAATGGAATGGTTGCTTCAATGATTGGTTCCATCGTATGGAAAAATGTGTCAAATTTCGCGGAGAATACTTCGAAAAGCAATAAATACATTTTTAAATAGTAATGTTGTGTCACTTCGTTAATTCCCGAAATTTTCAGTGCCGCCCTCGTAGTACCCGAATTCGAAGTTGTATAGAATGTAATCTTTTTTATCTTTTTTATACGTGAAGCAAAAAGGAGTATGAAATTTTCCACACTTATAGAGACGGAGTGCAGAATATAAATTTTTTTTTAAATTATGCTTAAAAATACATTAAATTAATAAAAAAACATTACACACACTACCATGTATTTGACACACGCACGCATGCATACATACTGTTATATTTGCTATTGTTAAACTTTTCTTATTGCTTATAGTCTGTGGTCAAATTGAGAATAGATTAAATATTGTTTGTCTTTTTCAATATTTTTTAAAATGTACATACTCTTGACGAAATCTGTGATTACTTCTATAATCACATACTTACATACTTACTATACTTCTATATACTCGTAATAGTCTTTGGCAATAGATTCATAATAGTGTACAATTTTATGATTTCAATTAATTATAGTCGAATTTCGACTACCGGGTGACCACTAGCTAACTATAAATACCGCCATTTTTATAAACGACTCGCGCAATATAATATTTTCATATGTATGTATATTTGTCCTCTATGCGTTTCTTTAACCTTTAAATAAAACTCTAAAAAGATCTCAAACTGAAAAATACCCTCTTTTTATCGTATAACCCAAGATTTTCATTTTTTTTTCTTAAATTAATAATCTTAACTTTAGATTCTAAAAGAAAAGTAAATAAATTTTGAAACTGAAAAAAAATTTGAGTCTGTAACATATTCAAATAAATTAATTAATAGTTCAGCTTGCTTTAACGTTTCTAGAGCATTCTTACATTTTAATTTAGTTTTAATAATTGATGGTCAATGATTGTCTCGTTGAATAGTCCCAGTTTGGTGGAATCAAATTATAAGCTTGTAATAAAAACGGCTGTCTAGAAAATTGCTTCGAAATGTAGATGAGTCGTGATTGCTAACGAATGGGAGATTACGAGCTCCTCTTTTGAAATGTAATGTAGCAAATTTTATATAAAAATTAAAACAATTTCGAAATAAACCTTTTTATTTCGTTTATTTATTTATTTATTTATTTATTTATTACACTTCATGTAAAATTTACATTGGCGGACTTAATGCCTAAGGCATTCTCTACCAGTCAACCAAAGGTAGTGCGGAGTAAATAGTGGTAGGTTTTTATTGCAACAATTACGTGAGAATTTTCCTTTTTTTTGCTACAAGGATGCCGGTACAACTGCAGACTTCTCGGGTTATTATTATTACTAACTATTAAGTGCACATACACAAGTACATAATTTAGTCTTGCTGACTAAATTAGGATGTTCATTGGAAATGGGTTTTAATCACAGAAAAGAGTTAGAAAGCCCAACAAAAATCACTTATACCGCAAAATGGAAGAGTTCATTTAAATAAAATGCAGCTCTAACTAAAACCTCTTTAAAAACAACTAAGCGAGCTTGTTTTCAACACTTTAGATTAAACGTTACGATGCCATTATAATTGAATGTCAACTTTATCTCAATCGCTTAGCACTGAATTTAGTTTGCACGTAGTAAAATGGCAAGCGACGAAATCAAATGTCGCCAATTTACGTACCATTCGATTTGACTAAGTCTACCATGTCATTATCCTATCGGCTGTAGTAAAAGTGTGTTGACAATTCCATGCCATTAATTGCACCAAGAATAGTCAATAGAGTGATAACGTGCAATCAATTTTGGACCTTTGTACTGGGTGATAGATATTATAACTTGAATGGTGCCTTTGAAGCATGAGGTCCGAATATTTCTTTTATTGTATGACATTAACGGCTGCCTTTGGAAACAACCACGGAATAGACTTATTTATCTATACCGTGGAAACAACCATGCAAGTGTACAATTATAGCATGACCAAAATTTTAAATCTTTCAAATAGCGTTATATCGGTATTACAATGCTGTTACTTCCTTGATTCCTTACTATTTGAACCCTGGCATAGTACTTACACTTACTTACGCTTCTTTACACTTAATTACACTTACATACAATTACTTACACTTACTTGCACTAAGTTATACTTCCTTATTCCTTAGTATTACCCTATAGGACAGCTAAACCCCTTAATAAATGATGTCCCTAAATAGTTTGGGTGTATCTGAAGCCTATCTCATCTAGTTCTACTTTAGCAGTGATAGTTCCAGTTTGATTGATGATGTGGCGTATCAAGCGTAGCGATGCCGGATCATCGTGCCCGTGATTGATTACATTGCCGCCTTAAGACGTCCGCAGAGGTTCTTGACGTATTCTCTGTGTGTGCCGACTGTAACCAGATACAAGTTACAAGTCCATTAGTCCTTAATTTCGAAGAGGAATTTGTGTGAAGGAACCCTAAACAAATCATCTTTTACCTTCTTATTTGTAATATCTTATTGTATTATCTTCTCAAGGTTATCATAAGACCTTAGGTACCCCCATCCTACTATTTGCACGAAGCTATCTCAAGCATAGGGTTCAGAGCTAGATAGATAGATACGTATTACATTTGAGAGATTGAAATAAAGTCTCAAGGTATGTACTGTCATTGAAATTATGATGTCTGTGGTATCGGTCACCCGGTGTTAAGTGATTACTTAAGGTCCTTGAGATATTCTGTCCATCTTAATTAATTTTTAACTTAATTTATTTAGAAAAAAATATATATGAAACGTGACACGAAAGAACAAGGCCTGAAAATTTCAATCCTTATAAAAATAACAAAAACCTTAAATTTTTGTAGGCACAACCTTTTTTAAGCTTTAGTTTAAAACATAAAATCGTAAGAGTTATTGTAATTTATTAAAATGCTTAATGCTAAAATTTTATGATAATTAAGACACAAAAAAAATCTAAAATAGAAAAAAAACTATAAAAAATCTCGATGAAATTTGACCACAACTGCCGAGGCCTAACATCTTCAAGACAGCTTTGCGAATTAATCTACCACGATCTTACGTCCCGCCTGGCTTTAAAAGCTTGCCAAAACCTATAAACATGGTGGCATTTGCTTACCACGCAATAGCTGGAAAAATGATATTGGATTACCAATTTCAGAAACACAGAGATTCCTGCGTTCCGTGCTTGCTAAGTTTTTCAATCGTCTCTTACGAAAACCATGGCAGAGACAGGATGGTGCTATCTTAGATTATCACACTCATCAACTAGTAATTAAAATCAGTAGTCCTGTAAAGAAAATCCAAAAAGTTCAATTCTATAAAGCAACATTTTAAATATTACTAGCTGACCCGGCAGACTTCGTAGTGCCTCAATCTATAAATAAAATACCTAAACTTTTGTATAAAACAAACTTAAAACAAATAAAAGGAATCCGTCCGACGCGGGACACATCAAAGGAAAAACAAAATTGCTATTTTTATATTAATTCCGAGCATTTTCATATTTATCTACCTTTTAAACCTTCTCTGGATTTCCACAAATAATTCAAGACCAAAATCAGCCAAATCGGTCCAGCCGCTCTCGAGTTTTAGCGAGACTAACGAACAGCAATTCATTTTTATATATAGAGATAAACATTTTTTATACAAATCATATTGCTGTACATGTTATACAAATTGCATCTTTTTATATAATTAACGTTAAATCAAAAGTACATAAAAATGTAAACGTGTTCATTTATCTAGAGCTTTGAGGATCTCAAATATCTTAAATGCAACTAATTGTATCATTTTCTACCTTACTTTATCCCTTACAGAATTACTCTAAATCTAAATTTTATTCATATGATATTTGCATAAACACAATACTCTGACGGTTCTTTTAAAGCTTTTCATAATAAAAATCTTCTATTACGTTTAAAAATATAATAAAAGTTTTTTGAGAAGAAGAAGAAGAAACTAAAGTTTAAATTAGCATTTTCACGATTGTCCTATAGAATTTTAATATTTTTTTTATATTTCCGATGACTAGATACAATTTATGTGGTCAAACAATAAAGTATCAACGAGCTTAAAATACCAGCTAAAATCAATAAGTAGTTTTACGCAAACAATACGTTTTTACGAATATGTTCTGGGAAACAAGGTATTAATTAGGTACTAAAACGCACTAATACTAAGACAATTTTTTTCTCATTTTTTTAAACTTTCTTCTACATAATACAACACATTACTGTTTAATAGGCCCCATAGATACAAGACACACTGAGTTTCTCAGTGAGCCACGGTTCCGTTACCGTGGTAGATTCTGTGAAGCACTGCTCTTGCTGGGGCCTATATCAGAAACTCTCTCAGGCTGAGCCTCAGGGGCTCACCTACTAGTCAGTGCGTAACTGGAATAGCCTCTTGGGCTACTAGCGAATAGATGAAACCAGGAGGGTTAACAGTTGGAAAGGATAGATAACAGTTTTACTTAGAGTCTAGTATCTACTTATCTGGAGTCCATCCGTGGCAACTTCCAACAGAGCCACATTATCGGGAACACCCAACTTTAAAATCGACTTGAGAATTTGTTTAGTAAAAGTTTTTTTATATTGATTTATTTATTTATAACGTCTTATACTAGAAAGTATAAAGGCGGACTTAATGCCATAGGCATTCGCTAACAGTCTACCTTAGGGGAGTGCAGAGATGAAGCTTGGTAGGTGTAGTGTGAAAGTGATATTACTTAAACATATGTGTATATATAACATACATAATATTTATAGATACAAATACTCGTACTTAAATAAATACATATACATAAATATATAGATATACATAAATATATACATATCATAGTTTGCATTGTTTAGAGGAAACAGATAAAAAACGCGTCAAACGAAACAGATCGACAGAGTTTGCAACGAAACTGCCGATTTGTATCTTATTTCTATAATTATTTCGAAATTATTAGTGTTTGTCAATCGATGCTGAATTGAAATGAATTCTATACCATCAAGAATGAACGTTAACGATACTACCCTAAACTTTTCTCGTCACATATAATATTTTATATTCCCTTGTCCTTATTCCTTCCTATAAACTTATTCATTAGTTCATGCTAGGTTGATAGATACTGGTGTTCACAGAAAAAAGAGATAACTGTACCGATACCTAAATAATCACATCATTAGATGTAAGATCTTTACCGATTACGCCACTGATGATTCTAAACGAATAAAAAACATAATACCCTGAACAACTTTGTTACAAAATACATGATCAATGCTAAGCCAGTCGTCCGTGTAAAACTAGAAAGTGTTTGAAACGTCGGAAATAATATGATGACAATAAAAATGCGAGATCAAACCTTAATGATAGTTTTAATTGTGTTTACGATTCGCGAAAACCAAATAAAGTACAATATTAAACCATTTTCTTTTGGAGCTTATTTAATTCTTCAACCCAAATCAACTTCCACGAAATTCGCAATATTTCTGTCAGTTTCGTAATACGAAAACGAAGAGGCACAGCATTACTTACGTGTTCGGAGGCAAATTGTTATTTTCTGTGCACCGTGCCCGTTCACGTTCGTCGATTCACGTTTTGTATCATTATTTATTGTTATTGTTTCCATTTCGGGTCCAGGTCCAGTGCGTTCAGTTCGGATTTTTCGGCCCTTGTTTGTTTTACTTAAGGCATATTTGACATTTATTCGGGACCCACCAATGGTCCGGGCACGGAAATTCTCAGCTTATTGTGAGTAATATTGGGGCTATCGAGTTTCGTTGTTCCGGATGATATATTACCTCGTCTACCTTTCGTTTGTAAAAGAAACATTGTGAGGTCACGCCCCTAATTTTCGTAGTGAACATATATCTGTAAGGATTCGATCAGTTATAGTGACGCACAAGCATACTCTTCTTCACAAAAAATTCGAAGAGTTTTTACCTGATTTATTTCCTTGACATTTCATCAGACACTAGTTGTTTTTATGTTGAATTTCAAAATTAATCAGGTTCGAATGTACAGATAAATTAAGTCATCCATAAATCTATTTAGTAAATGCGTATTGTAGTTGACTAAATTTGACAGCTTTATGCACACAGCCGAGTCAGATCCTAAATTGCATCAGAATGCACTCGTCAATTTATATCAAATCTCATTTAGCATTTCAATTTGGATAGGATACTGTCAATTTCAGTATTGTCGAATACATTGGTAAGTTCAGTGGGCGAACATTATAAACTGTTTTTCAGTTTGTTATACGATATTTCAGAGTGGCTCGGTCCACGAACATTAGGTTGTCACGTAGCAAAATTTAGAAATGGGATCGGTGTTCTGTGTGCGAAAATGTTATAGAAAAACTAAAGTTTTTAACAAGCTATTTACAAGTTCCGTTTGATTGATTATCAACAACTTTTCATATGTTAATACAGATACGGTCTAAGAGCCGTGAACCCTTACGTACCACCTAAAAATTGTTTTGATTTTACCACCCCATTAATCCTAAAGTATGCTTTATAAATCTGGATTCTATATTGTTTCTTTCCTTTCTGGACAGGATTGTTTTCCTTCACCGCTTTAGTGGCCTTATTAGAGCGAAAGCTATATGGACGACCAAATCAGTTTCGATTACAAACAGAGGTTGTTATGTAGACTAGAGGTCCCGCAGTAGTCGAAATTCGACTATAATTAATTGGAATTGTAAGTTTGTACACTATTATGATTGTATTTTATACTTCTATAATCACAAATTTCGTCAAGGCTACACTATAAAAAATATTAATAAAGACAAACAATATTTAATCTATTCTCAATTTGACCACAGACGTCAAGAACAAAAGTTTGACAATAAATAGTATGCATGCGTGTGTGCGTCAAATACATGGTATGTAGTGTGTGTAATGTTTTCTTTATTGATATAATGTATCTTTTATGCATTATCTTAAAAAAATATTAGCATTGTGCACTTCTTCTCTATATTCTCTATAAGTGTGGAAAATTTCATACTCCTCCGTCCGCGAAATTTTCCTAAAAAGTGATACAAAGTTTTTGCTTCACGTATTAATATATAGATATGCTTGCTATCAATAGCCCGGTACACAAATTTCCGACTAGGGTCAAGCGAATGGAGATTTTCAAATATTACATTCGGCTTCGTACCTATTATATATATTCGCAATAGCTATTTTTTACAAATCGATATTTTATTGATTTATTTGCGCTAGAATTAGACAAAATTGTTACAGATCGCTAGGCAATTCTCAGTTTAAATTGATAAAAAAAACCTTTGAACCTGAAAATTTAAATGCGTAACCAATTTTATTATTATTAAATTTAGTTTAAATTTTCAACAACAAATGTTTCTATAGAAAATATTATCGTATTGTCCAAACTGAACACATTATTTTTGAAAGATTGATAATACAAGCATTGTAGTCGTCGTGGCCTAACGGATAAGACGTCCGGTGCATTCGTGTTGAAGCGATGCACCGGTGTTCGAATCCCGCAGGCGGGTACCAATTTTTCTAATGAAATACGTACTCAGCAAATGTTCACGATTAACTTCCACGGTGAAGGAATAACATCGTGTAATAAAAATGAAACCCGCAAAATTATAATTTGCGTAATTACTGGTGGTAGGACCTCTTGTGAGTCCGCGCGGGTGGGTACCACCACCCTGCCTATTTCTGCCGTGAAGCAGTAATGCGTTTCGGTTTGAAGGGTGGGGCAGCCGTTGTAACTATACTTGAGACCTTAGAACTTGTATCTCAAGGTGGGTGGTGCATTTACGTTGTGGATGTCTATGGGCTCCAGTAACCACTTAACATCAGGTGGGCTGTGAGCTCGTCCACCCATCTAAGCAATAAAAAAAAATCAAATAAGTTCACAATTTTCCAATATCACCTCAATGGGAGGGGGAGTCTAGGGGTAAAGTTTTCGTTGAGAAAAACTTACTTCTTTACTGAATGCATGAATATTCTATTAATATAAGAGCAAAAACTTCACAGCTTACACCAACTCTCTATGGTTAGACATACCACCAGTTTATCGAACTTTACTGCGCTCAGTATCACAAGGATATTCCCACTGATGCTATTTGTCAGTTTTACGAAGCAGTAAAGCCGATGGCAACACATAGTGCGATTATAAAAAGAGCATTTAACACGATTTTTCTAGCTTAGGATTGGTACTTTTGTATGTGAAAGAATCTTTGGTCGCAATTTTCACCGACTTCAAGAAGCCCGATTAACTTGGAAATATTCATACGCATGAGGTACCGATGACAATACAATAATTTAATAACTTCGCTCTAATATTTAGACCAGTATTAACAAAACAAAAAACCTGATATTAATTGTTAGTTCGAACTCCTATTCTAGTGACTTTTTTTTTTTAAACTACATATTATATTATTATTTTGAGGTCGATTTATATAACGGCACAAGAAAAAAAATACCCTGGAATATTTTTTATATGTTTCTCAATTTCCATTAAACTCCACGATCATAAAAGATGGATACGCCACTTTCTAAATTAAAATATTCTATCGTGTCGTAAATCTAAATTCGATATGAAATACGTAAGAAAACATGTTTACCCAAATCGTATCATCAGATTGCACGACAAGAACAAGAGAAGACGATAATAACAAAATATAACTTTACGAAGACTAACTATATGCAGGATTAAAATTTCTCAAAGCCAATTTAGTGCAGTCAGAACTTAGTTGGAAATGTATTAGAATGTATAGAATGAATTAGTATAGATAATCTATATATGTATATAAAAATTAATTGCTGTTCGTTAGTTTCGCTAAAACTAGAGAACGGCTGGACCGATTTGGCTAATTTTGGTCTTGAATTATTTGTGGAAGTCCATAGAAGGTTGAAAAATTAAATAAATATGAAAATGCTCGGAATTAAATAAAAATAATAATTTTGTTTTTCCTTTTGTGTCCCCCGTCGGACGGATTCCTTTTATTTGAGGCACTACGAAGTCTGCCGGGTCAGCTAGTATGAAATATTTTTAATTACATTTATATTCGTCCTCAAAAATAGACAGTCTTTTTCTAGGAATAAGGGACACAATTTTGACGTTAAGTACCTAAGCAAACCAATTTGAAACCTACTACTAGCTGTTTTTTTAATTCATTGACACAATACGATATCATTAAAATTACTTTTTTTTTTTTAATTTTTGCTTACTACACCCCCCTGTATTTTCACTCGCGTTAAATCTGTGGTGGTAAAGATGATGTTTGTTGCATTATGGTAATTAAGCGTGGACTGTATTTTTTGCATGAAATATTTAATTTTATTAAACCTTTATATGACAAATGAACAACTTAATTGATAAAAACTATAAAATTGACGCGTTGCTCTTGGCGGTTGAATTTGAAAGAGAGTTTGGTGTCATGGCGGACGTCGCTCGCTGACATTTTTAAGTTCAGAAACTGAACAGCGGTTTATGTATATCGATTGGCATAAAAAAAAAACAACGAACACACTACCGAACTCATTATGGCAGAAATACCAAGCGTGACTTACGTCATAGTAAAGAAAGAACTCCCATGAGAAAACCTTGAGAAAAACTCATCAAAGTTAATCTAGCCAATAATCTTTTTGAACAACTTCATCCAAACCCTTTTAGACATTTTTGTGTGATTGAGTAATAAAAATCCAAAATTGCACATTTTTTGTGGGTACATACGTGCATTACCGTGATTGCCTCACCCATCTACATCAGAACAGTATTGTTTTCGAGCTTTCCCAACGAATTCAGTTTCCCAACTTCGAACCAGAACGCATGACTGCTTCTTAAAGCAGAAGCAGGCAGGAAGGTCGTATCTACCTATGCGCGTTTTTATACATTCATTTATTAGCCTAGATATGAAAAAAAAAGGAAATCTAATTTCAAATTCTTGTTTTTTTTTTATAATTATCAGTATAGGCAGCCAAGCGCACAGCCCACGTGATGTTGAGTGGTTATCGCAGTCCATAGACATAAGCAATGCACGGTGCACTCTCTCGGTAGGCCGCGGCTTGGCTCTGCCCCTGGCATTGCTAAAGTCCATGGGCGACGGTAACCACTCACCGTCAGTTGGGCCGTATGCTCGTGTGCCTACAAGGGCAATAAAAAATAGTAATACCTAGTCAGGTCATAAATTCTGTCACATGTTTAATGTAAAATAATTGAAACAAGTTTATTCATTATGTAACCATTCATATACCAAAATGAACTTAACAAAACATAGATTCTTATGACACTAAAGTTTATTCAAAATGACCTCCGTGATTTTGAATACAGGCCTTCAATCTGCGCGGCCAGTCGTCTTTCGCAGCACGAACGAGGTCCATGTCAATATCGGCGGCTGCCTTAATCAAGGATGTCTTGAGTGACTCCAAATTGGGATGAGGCTTTGAGCACGCCTTTTCCTCCAAGTGTTGCCATATCTTGTAATCTAACGGATTCAAATCTGGACTGGAGGAAGGCCAGTCTTCGTGCCGGATGAAGTCGATTTCACGCGCCGCCAGCCAGTCTTGTGTGCTCTTCGCTCTATGAGCTGGCTTCGAATCTTGTTGGAATACCCAGTGCCTGTTATTGAACATGGTATGAGAAACAGGTTCCACAAGGTTCGTCAGGACTGTATTTTGATACACAACTGCATTCGTTTTTACACCTTTCTCACAAAAATGTACCTCTGTTAAGCCCCAATAAGAAACTCCCAACCATACCATGAGCGAGGATGGAAAATGACCTCGTTGGACACGCGGAATACGGTTACTCGCTTCTTCACTACTGTGTGCGTACACCTTATCATTTTGTTTGTTGTAGCTCTCTTCTACGGCAAAAATTTTTTCATCCGAAAAAAGAATTTCCCGATATATTTTTCCCGCGTACCGCTTCAACAAAGCGCGGCATCTCTTCAGTCTCAGGTCCATTAGACGAGCATTCAAACGATGTCCTGTTTTTTTTCGATATGCCCGAAGCCCTAAGTCTTCATTTAACACCCTTTTCACCGTGGTTCTGCTTAACCCCATCTGAAGGGCCAACAGTTTCTGCTTACGTTTGGGATTTCTTTGAATTCGCGCCTTCACAGCTTTTATCACTGCTGGAGTCCTAATAGACCGAGGGCGACCACTTCTTGACCTGTCATCTACACTAGAGTCTTTATTACTGTATCGTTTGATGGTACGATAAACGAATCTTTTGGTTATATTCAAATTTTTCAGTATGTTAAAAATTTGAATTGGCGCGTAACCGCAACGATGCAACGCAATAACTGCAACACGGTCTTCTTTAAGCGTCCACTCCATATTTAAAAATGAGTAAAATTCTAAAAGTATACATTTTTATTTTCATGAACAATTCGAAATTCGAATTCAATAAACTTTTTTGTGGCCAGCATTCTAAAAGAAAAGTTTTTACTGTGTGACAATACTTATGACCTGACTAGGTAATAATAATAATAATATAGATAGCGCTGAAACTTGTATATCACATTTTATTTACATGGATGACATAAAGCTATATTTGGTTGCGCTGGTTTAAAACTTAGTTAGTTTTAGGTTTCGAAAAATAGCAACATTTTAATTTGGTTTTGCAAATCCTGTCCCATCCCACTCCGGCACCTTTACCTACGGACGCGTGCGAGCGAGATCGTGTGGTGACATCGAGACGAAAAAAATATGGCTGAACAACCGCGCGCGCGCTTCGTGTCTTTGTTATGTTAAATACGTAAATAAGTGAAATCGTTGGTGTTTCTCATCGCGAAGTGGTACGAGTCTGCAGTAAGGACTACATAAAGGTATTGTGCATCCTTCCTTTAACGCAGAACTGCCGCTTCTTATCGTTTCTTCCCGCAGTCTGTGTCCTTCATTTGCAACGACCAAATTTCAAATATTTCGTAGTTTGCTTATCTCGCGTCTACATTTTTTGGTCCAAACGAGCCGGATTCGTATTAAATCAGCGCCAACCATTGCCTAGGTTTACCTAATTTACCTAATATAATTAGAACCGCGTACCAAGTAGGTACTTCGAAAAAATATCGCTTTTCCTGCTTTCGTCTTAAATATCGTTTTCGTTCACATTATTTCTTACAATTCACTTATTTACAAATTAACATTTGTACTATTCGCATAAATTTGTACTCGTAGGTAGGTGTTTACCTTACCCGCCGCTTCGAATATCGTTAGTTTGTTAATTTGAAATATTTATTTTACGTTTATCTTAAAATGGCACCTTCAGATACTAATTTAAAGATGTTATATGCCAAAAGAGATAGGATATTCTCCCGCATGCAAAGCATTTCTAGCCAAGTTAGAGATATGGATTCAAAGTCATTCAACGCTGACGCTTTTTTGTGCGACTTTGAAACAGTAGATTCATTGCGTGAAGATTTTGAAGGTGTGCTCGATAAAATAATCTTGTTGGAGTTAAAGGCTAATACCGATTATTTAGTTAATTATCAACCTCTTACGGCGTTTGAAGATCTCTTAGGCTGCGTGAAACGAGCTGCCAAAAGGTTACAATCGCAAACGGGGGATCACGTTACGCTGGCTGTTCAACATAGGATTCCAAAACTACCCCCAATAGAAATTCCCGAATTCAATGGCGATATAAAAAACTGGCCTTTGTTTATCTCTAGCTTTCGGAATGTCGTACATAATAATACATCGTTAACGGACTCTGAGAAACTTTATTATTTGATAGGCAAATTAACCGGCAGGGCTCGTTCCATATGCGCGGGAATTACTCCAAGCGCCGAAAACTATTCGTTAATTTTTGATTTATTAAATAGCAAATACGAAGATAAACGTCTATCTGCTACTGCGTATTTAGATCAATTATTTGAATTCAAACCTATCTCTTCTGCGAAGCCTAGTAATTCAGAATTGTTTTTGGACAAGTTCGCATCGTCGGTAGCCGCTTTAAAAAACTTGAAGGTCAATGACCTATCGGATTTTACATTTTTGCATGTTGCGCTTAAAAAATTAGACACAGACACTGCCCGTGCGTTTGAATCCTATCAGCGCTTAAATAATAAGGGATGCGAAATACCATTGTTTGTAGATCTAGTGTCTTTTGTTCGTGATCACATAAAAGTATTAGAGCGCACGTCATCAGTTCCCAAGGCTGCCAACAAAGGGCAGTTTGACTCTAAGTTATCATCTACACAGGCTTATACATCTAGTTCTGAGTCAACGGTATGTAGTCTGTGTCGTGACAAACATGATCACATTTATAAATGTAGGGTTTTTAATAGTTATAAACCGAATGCGCGGTTTCAATTCGTCAAATCGAACAATTTATGTATAAATTGTTTAAGTAGCGGTCATCGTGTTTCCGCGTGTAGGTCGTCCTCTTTATGTAAAAAATGTAATTCTAAGCATCACACTTTATTATGTTTCGGAATTGAACCCGTCGCGAGTAAAGCGCATTCGAATGCTAGACGCACGCAGTCACCAGGTACACGAGCATCGGCTGTCGCACGGCCCTCCATGCCTTCTTCGGTAGGCTACAATGATATGGGCATTGCTCCAGCTCGCGTCAGCACGGATGACGTAACGCTGTGCACTTTATCGAAAGGTTATAACCCCATCTTACGCAGTCCTACTACGGTACTAATTGCGACCGCACGTGTAGTTATTATTGATTCACGTGGTAGGGAGCATTGTGTACGCGCGTTGTTGGATGGCGCGTCTCAAAGCAATTTTGTCACTCGTGATTGTTGTCGACGATTGGGTTTGAACATAAATAATAGACCTGCTTGTTCCGTAGTAAAGGGAATAGGAGGTTCTAGCAAAACAATTCAAGGTTCTGTAGAAATAAAATTTTATTCTCGTTTCGATCGTAACGTAAATTATACTATGGAGTCGTTAGTAGTAGATAAAATTACTGAACGTTTACCGACTACCACAGTTGATGCCTCTCTTTTATCGAATTTCGAAGACACAGCATTAGCAGACGATACTTACTTTAACCCAGGCCCGATCCAACTGTTGATTGGAGCTTCGATTTTCCCGCATCTGCTCTTATCGAACAAGGTTCAAGGACGGCCTTCGCATGCTTCGCCGATCGCGTTAGAGACTATCCTCGGTTATGTTATTGTTGGTGACGCTCCCGTTCGTGTAGCTAGCAACGAGAGCGTTTCATATTGCTGTACCCGAGACCCGTTAGACTCCACAATTCGGAAGTTTTGGAAATTAGAGGAGGTAGACGTGCCGTCTGTACTCAGCCCCGAGGACAAAATGTCTGAGGAGTTTTATACCAGTACTACCACACGAGATAGTGACGGACGATACGTGGTGGCTTTGCCCTTTAAAGGTGATGTTAACACTCTCGGTAATTCGCGTCAAGCGAGTGAAAATCGATTTTACTGCTTAGAAAGAAAGATGCAAGCTTCTCCGCAACTAAAATTAGCGTACGACAACATCATTCTCGAATATTTAGAGAAGAACTATCTCTCAGCTGTAGATTGTGACAGTTCAGATATTTCTTATTTTATTCCGCATCATGGTGTAATCAGACAAGATAAGGTCACAACCAAATTAAGAGTCGTACTCGATGGTAGTTGTAAGACTACTACTAATGTTTCGCTCAATGATCTGTTATATCGTGGACAAAATTTCCAAGGAAATTTATTTAATATTATTATTAATTTTCGTTTGTTTCCGGATGCCCTTTCCGCTGACATTCGTCAGATGTTTCTGAGTATTGGAGTCAGAGAATCTGACAGGCGTTTTCAACGCATTCTATATCGTTTTTCTCCTCAACAACCATTACAAGTTTACGAATTTGATCGTGTAGTTTTCGGGCTTAAGTCTAGTCCTTTTCATGCGTTGCGTACTATTAAACAGCTGGCAGCTGATGAAGGTGTCGCTTACCCGCGGGCCAGAGAAATTATTGATACTAGCCTGTATATGGACGATTTTGTTTATTCAATTCGAACTGAAGACATCGGCATATCGACCGCTTCTGAGATGATAGGTCTCATGAAGGCCGGTCAGTTCGAGCTGGTGAAGTGGACGAGTAACTCACAAGTAGTGTTAGATTCGATCCCGCCGTCGCATCGCCTGCCAGGTGTCAAGGAGTTCGATGAGTCGAACCAGCATAAAGTACTCGGCTTGTGTTGGTCTCCTACGTCGGACAAATTTTGTATAAAAATTGACACTCCGATTGAAATTTGTACTAAACGTACAATACTGTCATGTGTTGCTGAAATATGGGACGTCATGGGATTTGTCGCACCGGTCGTCCTGTTCGTTAAACTTATTATTAAGCAGTTGTGGCTGAGCAATTGTGACTGGGATGACACTCCATCCGAAGATATAGTAAAAATGTGGAGCCGATTCAAAGAAGAACTTCCTTTGCTTTCTCATATAAAGATCCCACGTCACGTAGGTATGAACGTCGACAGCATCGCGACTATCTTAGGTTTCGCGGACGCCAGTGAGAAAGCATATGGGGGGGTGATATATTTTCACGTTCAAAATAACAATGATAATACAATACGTTTGATAACAGCAAAATCAAAGGTTTCTCCTAAAAAGGTTGTGTCGCTCGCCAGACTTGAGCTTTGCGCGATTCTCATACTCGCTCAGCTCATAAAAAATGTAGTAGTCGCTTGTCAAAATCGCATTGTTTTTCGCAATATATTCGCGTTTTCAGACTCAACAGTCGCACTTTGTTGGACACATTCATCGCCTCATCGATGGAACACCTTTGTGGCTAACAGAGTGACGAAGATACAAAGCTATTTATCTCCACAAAATCTATATCACGTGTCTGGTAAAGACAATCCCGCTGATTGTTTGTCGCGTGGCCTCACTCCTTCCCAAATAATTAATCACCCGCTTTGGTTTAGTGGCCCCCCTTGGGCACATTTGGATGTCGCGCAGTGGCCTGCTGTTCCTTTTAATCCTTCCGTAGAGCCTGAGGCGCCGGAAGAAAAGAAACAGACTTTTATCGCCGCTACTTTAAATGAAAAATCTCCTATATTATCACTAGGAGATCGTATCTCATCTTGGTCTAAACTATTGCGCAGTGTAGTTTTCGTTTGTCGATTTGTAAAATTGTTACCTCACAGATATCGCATGTCAGCATCGGATTATGAGTTCGCTGAGTTATTAATTCTTCGTGAACTTCAACGGTTTTATTTTCGCGCTGAGATCGCGAAGCTCGAGGAAGGTCAAGTTTGTAGCCCTGCATTTCGACACTTAAAACCATTTCTTAAAGATGGAGTAATTAGAGTAGGGGGACGTTTAAGAAACTCTGACTTGAGCTACGACGAGAAATATCCCATTTTGCTTCCGAGAAAAGATCCGATCTTGAATTTACTTGTCGAATATCATCATAAATTAAATTGTCACGCCGGTCCTGACCTGCTGATGGCGCTCTTACGTCAGAAGTATTGGATACTTTCTGCTCGTAATTTAATTAGGAATAGGATACACAAATGCATGCCTTGCTTTCGACTTCGTCCTAAGCCAACATTCCCTGAAATGGCGGATCATCGTTCTTGTCGTGTCGTTCAATCCGCTAAACCCTTCATTCACACGGGTACAGATTATGCTGGCCCTTTCAAGGTTACCATAACACGTGGGCGAGGTATTCGTTCTACCAAAGCTTACGTGTGTTTATTTGTTTGCATGACTACGCGCGCAGTACATATAGAACTGGCTGGTGATTTAAGCACAGCTAGTTTCATGGGAGCCTTCAAGCGGTTCCTATCAAGACGAGGCCCGGTGGGTAGAATTTATTCGGACAATGGAACGAATTATATAGGTGCTAAACGCAAGCTTTCAGAACTTCATGAATTTCTTTGTTCAAAGTATCATAATACAGAGTTTGGTCACGTCTTAGCTGAAAATCGCATTGATTGGTCCCTAAATGTACCGACAGCTAGCCATTTTGGCGGGAATTGGGAGGCTAATATCAAAAGCTTAAAGTCTCATCTATATCGCGTTATAGGTGATACAATTCTTTCATTTGAAGAGCTATGTACTGTTCTCACTCAGATCGAATCGGTAATGAATACACGACCTTTATGTAGAACACTCTCTAGTGATCCTTCAGAACCGCTTGCCTTAGCTCCTGCGCATTTTTTGAATCTCACGCCTTTGAAATGCTTGCCTGCGGAAGAAATCGATGAAAATTTAACTACTCTTGCTAGACACGATTTGCTAGACAAATTAGTTCAATCGTTTTGGAAGCGCTGGAGACGGGAATACCTTCATACGTTGCAATCACGCCGCAAATGGAACACGCCGGTCGATCCAGTCGTCGTCGGCTCGGTGGTGATTCTGATTAACGATAATTCGCCTCCTCTACACTGGCCTTTGGGTGTCGTGGAAGAAGTGTTTCCGGACTCTACGGGAGTTACACGCATTGCACGGGTTAAGACAGCGATCGGATCGTATTTGCGTCCCGTGGTGCGACTCTGCCCACTACCCAACCAGTAGCTCATTTAGATTTTTCATATTATTTAGGTTAGTTGTATATAGATATAGTATAGATTCTTAATTCTTGTAGGAACATAGCGTAGTAGTAGATAAACGTAGCGTACTTATTTGAATTTATTGTTATTCGTTTGTTAGATAATACACTTTTTAGTTTTTAGTTAGATAATACACGTTTTAGTTAGATAATACTTTGAAGGCGTCCCTTCAAGCCCGGGGGAATGGTTGCGCTGGTTTAAAACTTAGTTAGTTTTAGGTTTCGAAAAATAGCAACATTTTAATTTGGTTTTGCAAATCCTGTCCCATCCCACTCCGGCACCTTTACCTACGGACGCGTGCGAGCGAGATCGTGTGGTGACATCGAGACGAAAAAAATATGGCTGAACAACCGCGCGCGCGCTTCGTGTCTTTGTTATGTTAAATACGTAAATAAGTGAAATCGTTGGTGTTTCTCATCGCGAAGTGGTACGAGTCTGCAGTAAGGACTACATAAAGGTATTGTGCATCCTTCCTTTAACGCAGAACTGCCGCTTCTTATCGTTTCTTCCCGCAGTCTGTGTCCTTCATTTGCAACGACCAAATTTCAAATATTTCGTAGTTTGCTTATCTCGCGTCTACAATATTCAAAAACAGCAAAAGAAATGAAATCACTAATAGACGCTACGGCTAATTTTAGCAAAAACATCGGTATGCAATTTGGTCAATTTGGCAAAACTATTCATATAGCAAAAGGAAAGATCCAGCCAGGCAATTACACAGTAAGTCGAGATGAAATAATTACAGCTATGGAACCGAATGAGTTGTATAAATACTTAGGATACCAGCAATCAAAAGGGATAGACCATAATAAATTGAAAAGCTCTTTAAGGGATGAGTATAAGCATAGGGTACATATTTTAAGTAAAAGTAACTTAGCTGCCAAAAACTTAATAAAAGCAATAAACACATATGCGATACCTATATTAACCTACTCCTTTGGGATCATAAAATGGACTAAAACAGAAATCAATAATTTACAAATAGCAACAAGAACTATACTTACTAAACATAATTGCCTACATCCAAAATCTGCCATAGAAAGAGTGACAATCAAAAGACAGGATGGAGGAAGGGGCCTTATCGACATATTTACCCTATGGACCACACAAATATCTAAATTACGATCATTTTTCTTTGAAAAAGCTAGCAGTAGTCAAATCCACAAAGCAATAGTTAGTAATGATCTGAACCACACACCGCTTAACCTAACCCAAAATTTGGAAGTAGGTAATGTAGAAAATAACTCTGAAAACTGTAAAATAGAACAATGGAAAAAGAAAACACTCCATGGCCGACATCCTCAAGTTCTCGAACAACCGCACATAGACAAATCAGCATCAAATAAATGGCTCACTCTTGGATTTCTATTTCCAGAAACTGAAGGCTTCATTATAGCAATCCAGGACCAAATCATTAACACTAAGAACTACAAAAAACATATAATCAAAGACTCTACAGTAACAGACGATAGATGTAGAAAATGTCACAACCAACCAGAAACTATACAACATATCACTGGAGCATGCCCTAATCTTGCACAAACAGACTACACACATAGACATAATCAAATTGCAAATATTATACATCAAAGACTAGCTCTCAAATATGAACTCATCCCGGACACACATACACCATACTATCAATACACTCCTAAAACAGTTTTGGAAAATAGCACTCATAAAATTTACTATGACCGCGCAATACTAACCGATAGAACCATACACTACAACCGTCCCGATCTTACCGTACGAGACAAAATAAATAAAATCACTTACCTGGTCGATAAAGCTAACACTCACAACCTACAAAAAACAATAGCAGAAAAAATACACAAATATGCAGACCTTAAGGATGAAGTTTTAAGAATCTGGAAACAACAAAAAGTATACATTGTCCCTCTAGTATTGTCCACAACTGGTGTTATTCAAAAACATATACATCATGGTTTGAAGCTCCTTGACCTAAAACCTAACACCTACATACTTCTTCAAAAAGCTGCTATATTAAACACGTGCAGAATCGTACGAAAGTTTCTGCAAATAGAATATGATCAACCACATAATGCAATAGTTCCAACCCCAAGAAACCGTGACATTTACTTGACCGAGTCCGTTAATGTCACTAAAGTACTACCAGCATAAGCTGAGAAAATAAAAATTTAAAAAATAATAATAATAATAACCGCTACTAAAAATATGATCTAACTTCATGATTCTTCGTGTGATCGAAGGAATAAGTCCTCTTATCATGTTGTATGGGAATTTGACGTGAGTTTTACGAATGGCCGCCTGCCTGACTTTTTTCGTTTCATCTTTTGTTGTTTCTTTTGCTTCATCCGCTTTCAGTTATATGTTTTTTTTTATTTTTTTTATTATCATATACGTTTGATTCTATTCAATTTACTATTCGCAGCATTGTAGACACTGGAAGACTTTTCCTTTCCTTTCCTTTCATGAATTATTTAGGGATCGTTGTAGTTAACTGATTTTTTGCCATTTTCGTAATACCTTAGCTATTAATTAGGATATTTGTGATATGTAGACTAAAGAACGAGGTACTACAGTACTTTCCTAAAATACGCAATTAGATTACTAAGAATATTATTTAAAAACCGATTTTCTTATATTCCACCCACCAGTGAAACCGCATCATAATTAATTCTGAGAACCAGTGAAACCGCATCATAATTCGATGCCTCCAATGAACACTACGCTAACTCCAAATTCATAGATTTACAGGAGGAGCGTTTAAAGAGAGAGAGAGAGAGTATTCTTTATTGTACACCAAAAAACAAATAAACAGTGCGATACATGAAAAACAAAAAAAGTACAATTGGCGGTCTTATCGCTAAGAGCGATCTCTTCCAGACAACCATCAGGTGGACAAGAATCATTTGGAAACGAACTACGTTTAAACGAAAAAAGTTGATAAAATCTTTATTATTGCAGATATATTTATCGTTTTTTTGTGTAACAAGCTGATTTACTCTTGCTTCGAACCCCATCAATAATGATTAATTGTAATACTTTTAGCATAGTGAAGCAATTTGTGTAAAAAACGAAAATTTCAAAATTTTGAGTTAGAGTAGTGTTCATTGGAGGCATCGAATTAATTTTGAGCCGAACGTTAAGTTCTTTGTTAAAGGGAAAATCATTTGGTTTACGAAACTAAGACTCGTTGTATATATTCCGTTACCGTCACGAATGTTCTTTAGTTTATTCTCGCGTAGGCGTTTAAATGGGTCAGAAATCTCGACGCTTAATCCAACGTATGGGTAATGAAGCAGATTTAGCACTTCAGGTTTATCCGATTTGATCTAGATATGTCGGTCACGTATCGAATCTTGGTACGGTTCATCGGATAATTCATACAAAGGCAGCCGCTTAATATAAATCGAGAGCCCGAAATGCTATTTACGCTTCGTGTGTCTTCGCTTCTGGAATTGCTCATGAGTCTTTAAAAGAACACTAGTACAGTATTTTTTTTTATATGTTAATGGGTTATAGTAAAGACGGACCTCCTGGAGTTAAATAATTACTGGACACCTTATCATAACGGGAATGCCGTGACATTAAGATTTGAGGTATTTTTGTATTCATTATTAATGTATATTATTATTATACCGTAAAAAGTTAACGCTAAGCATGAGGCGGTGGTAAAATATCTCGATCTCTGCAAATAATGCAGATATGGCTGCCACAGGCTCCAAGAACTTAAATACCCTTGAAACAAGTGGACTCGCCAACCCGCAACAGCCAGCGTGGCGTTTTAAGGCCAACAACCATCATGGACAAAAAAAAAGTTTTCGTATATATTCAATAAATTAAAAAAAAGTCGTAGCAGAAAATTTTCAAGTCATTTAAGTCCACTAGTCCAATATTTCCAGGTGCTTATCAATACAAGAGCGAACATTTCCTTCTATTGCTTAGATAGGTGAAACAGCTGACGAGCCACCGGTTGTTAAGTGGTTTCCGTCCATAACTTAGGTTAATTTTAAGTCCATAATTACATAGTGAATGCAAATTTTGAATCACAAGTTCGAAGTCTGAATTGTATAGTAATTACGCAAATTGGGTTTTTTATCAGTTCCG
This sequence comes from Bombyx mandarina, assembly GCF_030267445.1. NCBI lineage: Eukaryota > Metazoa > Arthropoda > Insecta > Lepidoptera > Bombycidae > Bombyx > Bombyx mandarina. The sequence goes on from NC_143223.1 coordinate 4,902,221, forward strand.
TATTTATTACAAAATTCAATTCCTTGATCTCAAAGTCACTCCTGAGCATGAGTTACGTACGCATTTAACTAGGCACCCGCCCGCGGAATTTGAAGACCAACACAGTCGTATTCCTCAATACGAATGTACCAGGCATCTTATCCTTTAGGTCACCATGACTTCTAAAATAGTCACGTATGAACAATGCATGCGGCTTTTAAATAAATAGCCACAAATCTAAGTCGCTACTAATGCTAGTAGTCTACACGACTACGCAGTAGAAAAAACATAAATCCAACATGTCGAGATGTACCGACAAGGAAAATGAGGGACGCAACTCTTCTCCCTTCGCGCTAAATTCATATAAAAAACGTGACAAGCTTTCTGATTCAGACGGATTCAGATTCAAAAGAAAACACTGGAAGTGACCGCGCAGTTTAAAAGTAAATGGTTTAAAAAAAGAACCGATCTCCTGAATTTATGACGTCATCCAAACCTCTGAGTTTTGAAGCAATTTTCTTTGTGAAACTTTCACCGTATATTTTTTTTTAAACTCAAGATTTTATCTAGCAGCATATTATATCTTATAACTATATATTTTATTGCTATTAACATATGTTCGTATGTTTAAGATGTAAATAAAAGTGCATACTGATTCATAGTATTTATGTTTAGTACTTTGATTCTGTTGCTGGCAACGAAATATAAGGACATTAAAAATCCCATCAAATAATACTGTTTCTAATTTTCTTTTATATTTATTCAAAATATTCGTTTGTTTTTTCACTATTTATCAAGAGAATGTATCGTATTTTTGTCATTGTGTCTCTATAAAGCCATAACAAGGTGGGCTGACGCATTCCCAAACTTATGCTTTTGTCCATAAAATATTCTCCACACTAAAGATGCTTTTTTCTCGAAACAAAAAATATAGAAGATTTTAAACATTCTATTCAAATTTATATTCGTGTTCGCACGTCCCTTCGTATGATGAATTACAAAGGTCAATGACAGATACCTGTAAAATTGTAATACCAGGACCGACTGATAAATAAGCTACGGTCTTTGACAGCAACGTGACCAGAATCAACGATCGTATTTATTTAATTTGAAATCCTACTAAATTCATTTTAAGAGAGACATTAGATAAATTGCAATCATTACATTGTAGTCATCAAAACTAAGTATGATCTTTTGAAACAAATACAATATCATTATTTTCAACAAGATAATATATTTTCGTGCAGCGAATAATGTTTGTCTTTCTCAAATAGAGATCTCAATCCATATTTTCGTTCAAAGATTTATTTATTGAGCTTAGACTACATCTAAAAAGTCAATTGGATCCACAAATGAAAAATCTTCAGAAAGAACTATTTAAAGTTAATGACATAGTGAATCTTCATTTACTCACGGCTTCAAAATATCCTAAATAAATATATCCCTTTTTATTTTTAGTTAGATCTTTTTTTTCTAAACAGTATTTATTGGATACTAGAGTTCCTGCAGTAGTCGAAATTCGACTATGTATAATTTGAATTGTAAGTTTGTACAATATACTATAAAAAATATTAACAAAGACAAACAATATTTAATCTATTCTCAATTTGACCACAGACGTCAAGAACAAAAGTTTGACAATAAATAGTATGCATGCGTGTGTGCGTCAAATACATGGTATGTAGTGTGTGTAATGTTTTCTTTATTGATTTAATGTATCTTTTATGCACTATTTAAAAAAAAAATTAGCATTGTTCACTTCTTCTTTATATTCTCTATAAGTGTGGAAAATTTCATACTCCTCCGTCCGCGCAATTTTCGTAAAAAGGGATACAAAGTTTTTGCTTCACGTATTAATATATAGATTATTATAGCTTTAAATATATGTCGAAGAAGCCACAATTATTAACACCATCGTGATCGAGCTAAGAGAAATATTGAGTACACCAATCACGTTTGTTGTCTTAGAACAATTTAGAAATCTTCTCTTGACGTTAGCAAACGAAAACGAATGACAGTTCTCAGGACGGAGACACCGCTCTTCAAGAAAGCTGGTCGGTTAGTGTGATGGCGTTTATGCGCCTCCATCGGCTAAGCTCTGTCGTAGCACGAAGTTAGCGGAGTCCCGACGTTACCACAATCGTGCGTATTTCGTTTAGCTACCAAATTAATGACCGTCTCCGACATTTTTGTTATCAAATTTAATTTTTTTCCATCCAATGTTTTTCGTGGATAGTAGTTTCCGTGGTTATTTTAAATTGATTTCCACAGTAAATTTGAGGTTAAACTTTGTACGTTTACTGGTAGTGAGACTTATTTTTCGTAGATGCCTGAATGAGAATACAATAAAAACGCAGTTGAAGACGTTAAGGTTTTTTTCCCGTTGGATCATGTCTATCTGATACTAACACTACTTTAACAATTAAAGGAATTACACTCTCAGTCGTGTCCTTTCCTAGAAACACCTTTATTTTAAAACTAGCGGCCCGCTCCGGCTCCGCGCGGGTTTTTAACAAAAATTTCAACGACGTTGTTTTATTTTTTTAAATAAAAGAACACTTATTGCGGCATAACTATAATAGTTAGACTAATGCTGTCGTGACTCTTTCTGTAAATAATAATGTGTTCTACAAATTCGTAGTACATTATTTTATTCTATAAATTTTAATAGTTTTCGCAGGGCACGCCGTGTAAAGAATATTTTAGATAATTTTTTTACACCTTGGGTTACATTATTGGAGCTTTAGTAAAGATCCCTAATTTTTTTCAAAAAAGATTATAGCCTATGTCACTCTTTTTTCTTTATAAAATTAGTGTAGACTAGCGACCCGCCCTCGCTTCGCTTCGGAAAAATTAAATTTTATTATTGATAGCTGAGTTCCGCGATGATACCCGCGGTTATTGTCGTACCGCGAGGGACGCTGCGGGGCGAAGTTAGTCTAAAAAAAGTAGCCTAAGTTACTCCTTATATCATCAGATACCTATCAGTGAAAGTCTCGTAAAAATCGATCCAGTCGTTCCAGATTAGCCGGAACAATTGTGAAAAAAATATATTTTGGTGTATGTACCGTATATCATATGCATGTAGTAAAAAGCGGTTATTTCAATATTACAAACAGTCACTCCAATTTTATTTATATGTATAGATGAGCTCAATTATGTCGACTTTATGCTGTTCCGGGATCATAAATTTGCTAAATGACGAAAATGCTATAAACTTGTACAGTCAAATGAAGGATGCTTGAGTATTATCATAAAATGGTACTCTTGCACCCGTTGTATCGAAATTTATGGTTTTAAACGAATTTTAACGTGCATTTAGAGCTCGTAAACTTACATGATTACAAGCCGAAATCTTCGTAACAGCACCGCGGGCAGCTGCTTGCTTTAATACATCAATGAAGTCCTTTGTTACTACTAATAAATCTACCCATAAGATGTTTTCACACTATGTTATGGCAATGTTCCTGTTCCATTTCAAAAATACTTACTGGTGGTAGGTGGTGGATTCCTGGTGGTAGGACCTCTTGTGAGTCCGCGCGGGTGGGTACCACCACTCTGCCTATTTCTGCCGTGAAGCAGTAATGCGTTTCGGTTTGAAGGGTGAGGCAGCCGTTGTAACTATACTTAAGAACTTATATCTCAAGGTGGGTGGCGTATTTACGTTGTGGATGTCTATGGACTCCAGTAACCACTTAACACCAGGTGGGCTGTGAGCTCGTCCACCCATCTAAGCAATAAAAAAAACCCAAACTTTGTAGTATCGGTTGCAGCAATGAAAGTACATATCTAATGTCTAAGTCAGCCTACCAACGTGTACTGCAGGTATAATAAAACAATCAAAGCATGAGATTTGTAGGAATACAGGGTGCAGTCAAATAAAGGAACGATGACTTTAAATAAATCAACGAAAGAAACATTAGATTGATTTTATTTTACAACATACTGTCAGTAATACTCTATTTTAAATACTATGAGCACTCGATGAGCTCACAGTTACCTATTTAAGGTTTCTGTAACTTTCCATCTTATTAAAGCCATTGTATTATAATACAAGGGTTCGTCGTGAAAATTAACCCAGGGACACAGCCCACTGAGTTTCTCGCCGGATATTTTCAGTGTGTCGCGATTTCGATCCGATGGTAGATTTATCGGAGCACTGCCCTTGCTAGGGTTAGTGTTAGCAAATTCGCCAAGCTGAGCCCCACGTGTTCGCCTAGACGTTCGGTGAAACTAGCATGACCCCTCGATGATAACAGCATAGGTAGGAAAAAAGATGACACTACTAAGGATCGTAAATTCGTAAAAAAAATTCAACGGTGAGTTTTAGCCCAATCAGCTGCTTGGTGAAATGTGAGGCTGATGGGTATTTCCCGATAAACATACACAGAGAGTTATTGATATCGAAAATCGAATCACATTATTTTTGTAGTCCTGATTGAATTCACCTTCAGTTTTTCCGCGTCAAACACAAAGTTACGTTTTCGCAGTACCCTTAATTACACGTCTGACTGGCTTCGATTTTAGTTAATATACTCAATAAGGAAAGTTATATTACTTTTGTTCAATTCCACTTCGATCCCCCGATTAGGCAGGTGTCTGTATCCGATCGTTTAATCGCTTCTCGTAATTCCAATGCTGTTTTCACTCTTGACTTCATAAACTTTTAAATGGAAATGAACTTTAAATTGATGGGCGGAAATTTCTGAATTCGGCCTCGGAAATTCTCGATTGAAGTCCTGCTAATAAATCTTAATATTTTATTATAATATTGTGAATAAATATATATTTAACAATCTGAACTTTAATAGCGTTGACATTAGTATGAAAAACGAATAAATTATGATATTTTTATCTTTTTGATATTTCAAAATATAATGTTTCGTGTCACCTTTAAAATGATAAAATGCAAATCATAGAACCAAAAGCAGATGGAGTAAAGACAAACATCAAAATAAGAAACAAAAAAGATCCTCCGCATGGCGCGTAGAAAGAAACCGTAGACTAGAAGACTCTTATTCCCAAGCATTAGCTGCAAAGCTTGTAAAACAGCATTCTAAATTTTTCTGGAATAAATCGCAGCACTAGTGAATTGTGATGATAAAAGACGGTATGGTACTTCAATGGGTTGGTATGGTCCTTCCCTTTCTTTCCTTCCCTACCTATTCGCCGGTAGCCTAAGAGGCTATTCCAGCTACGCCCGAAGGGGTAGGTGAGCTCACGGGCTCAACCTGAGAGAATTTGCTAACACTAGCCCCAGCAAGAGTATTGCTACGCAGAACCCACTACCGGATCGGAATCGTGACCCACTGAGAAGATCCGGCAAGAAACTCAGTGGGCTGTGCCTATGGGTTAGTTCGCTTGTCTAACTCTTCGTTGTAATCGACGGTATGGTACTTCAGGTACATAGTCTGAACACGATGAAGTGTGCTCTTAACTATTTGCTCCTCCCGAGACGCCTAGAGAAGAACTTCTAAATTAGTCTACAGCTACGAGTTGTAACTACTAAAAACTTTGCTATTCTGGCAGCGAAACTATGGTATGATGATCGCATATATTTGACAAGCGCATGCAACATTTACTGCATAGCAATAGTATCTTAAAATTGATTTCAATTTCTTTATTAAATTGAATTTGTAATATAGAAATAAACGACAAAATATTGTGATACATCCTTCTTTATCCAACATATTCGACAAATACATTCCTTCAATTCTCTCCCACAAAAGGGCATTCAACAAAAGACACGCTCGCTATTCGCATTACGAATAACTTCTATTCAACAAACCGCGTTCCACTTTTCAACTTATGAATTCAAACATGCTCCTAAAGGCTTTTCTAGTACAAAGCTACGTCACGTGCTCTGCGATCGTTAACTGTTAATAAAGAGTCCATTGCACGTCTCCCGAGCGAGCGACTCGATATCAGAAAAAGCTTTTCAGTACTCGACATTTCGCCGCCGTATGGAGACGTCTCGCGCGACCAGAGTTCGACGTGCTAATGATTTAGTAAAAAATTGCACGCTACGTTCGTCCCTTTGAGTCTAACGTTCAAAAGTGAACACGCTGTTAGAGTTCATTTAGTTCTCTTTATATGTTGTAAGGCTCGCTTTATTTTGAATAATTTTCTTTTTCTGATGAAGCTTGAATTATTCAGCACCGACGCATAAATATGAATAACTGAAGTCAACTTCCAAACTATTAACACATTGCATAATGATTATCTTCGACATTTCGAGCGATGTCCAATTTCGGAGTCATTTGGAAAAGACAAAACCAAGTTGGCGAAGCGGTACTTCACACCTGGACAGGCTTTTGCTTTATAAAGCACAAGTCCGACCTCGCTTGAAGTGCTGCTCCCATCTCTTAGCCGGTGCTCCCAAATACCAGTATTTGACTCCATACAGAAGAGAGCCGTTCGGATTGTCGATAATCCCATTCTCACTGATCTTTTGAAACCTCTGGATCTGCGGAGGGACTTCGGTTCCCTCTGTATTTTGTACCATATGTTCCATGGGGAGTGCTCCGAGGAATTGTTTAAGATGATATCATCATCTCATTTTTACCATCGCACCGCCCGCCACCGGAGTAAAGCTCATCCATACTACTTGGAGCCACTGCGTTCATCCACAGTGCGCTTCCAGAGATCTTTTTTGCCACTTACTATTCGGCTTTGGAATGAATTCCCCTCTACGGTATTTCCCGACCGCTATGATATATTCTTCTTCAAACAAGGCTTGTGGAGAGTACGGTAGGCAGCGGCTTGACTCTGCCCCTGGCATTGCTGAAGTCCTTGGGCGACGGTAACTACTCACAAGCAGGTGAGCCGTATGCTCGTCTGCCTACATGGCCAATAAAAAAAATCTTAATATATTTAAAAAACAACTCATTTTGTAGTTATCCGAACTAACGTAATGACGACGAAGACTAGAAGTCCAGGCTTAGAAAATCCTGTGTAAAATTATGGACACTTGAATGCGTTGCTCAGTTTTGAATGAAAAAAATACAATAACTCGAAGATTTGTATCATCGCTGAAAAAGTGAGTCAGTTCGAACGATTCACCAATAATAAATCGACCGCTTGCCTGACATCAACCCTGCTTGGGTTATATGTCCATATATCCATTCCAACGCGCCATGCGGAGGAACTTTTTTGTTTCTTCTTTTGATGTTTCTTTTACTTCATCTGCTTTTGGTTCTATGATTTGTATTTTATCATTTTAAAGATGACACAAAACATTACATTTTCAAATATCAAAAAAATAAAAATTCATAATTAATTCGTTATACTAATGTCAACGATATTGTAAGTGTCCTCTCACGGATCTACTGACTGATTAATTGATTGACTGATTCGACGGTGCAGTAGTTAGCGCTCTGGCTGCTGGGCTAACAATCATAGGTTCAATTCCCAGATCGAGCAAAAAATAACTGCTTTTTGCACCAAGCTCTTAACCCAACTTAATAACGAAAATTTCTTAAGGTGTTTTTTTTATTTATTGCTTTGATGGGTGGACGAGCTCTCAGCCCACCTGGTGTTAAGTAGTTACTGGAGCCCTTAGACATCCACAACGTTAATGCGCCACCCACCTTAAGGATATAAGTTCCAAGGGTCTCAGTATAGTTACGACGGCTGCCCTACCCTTCAAACCGAAACGCATTACTGCTTCACGGCAAAAATAGGCAGGGTGGTGGTACCTGTCCGCGCGGACTCACAAGAGGTCCTACCACCAGTAACTATGCAAATTATAATTTTGCAGGTTTGATTTTTATTACACGATGTTATTCCTTCACCGTGGAAGTCAATCGTGAACATTTATGGAGTACGTATTTCATTAGAAAAATTGGTACCCGCCTGAGATTCGAACACTGGTGCATCGCTCAACACGAATGCACCGGACGTTTTATCGCTTAGGCCACGACGACTTCAAATGTTGTCGACGACGACGACGTGTTTGTCGAAACTTGTCGCTATCAAAATATGTACTGACTTCTTCTTCTTCTTCGTCGCTTTTTTCATTACTGAAGGTCGTGTCCCTGAAACTCGACCATGGCCTGTCTCGTGAGCTGTTTCCACCTCATCCGGTCCTCAGCTGCTCGAATGGCGGTTGCTACTGGCAGCCCAGTTAGGGCGGTTATTTGACCAACGGCTAGGTGATCGGCCGCGGGGTTTCTTTCCTTCTACTTTGCCCGTCACAATCACTTTATCCAAGTTATCTGTCGGCGGGCAATGTGACCGAAGTAGCTGAGGATCCTCTGGTAACAGATTGTTGAGAGCCTGACTCGGATGCGAAACTGATCCAGAATAGATTTATTTGTCCTCTTGACCGTCCACGGAATTCAAAGCATTCGTCTCCAGCACCACATTTTAAGTGCGTTTATTTTCTTGCGCTCGGATGGTCTAAGTGTCCAGGACTCTGCCCCGTAGAGAGAGATTGAGAAAATTAGGGTTCGAACGAGTCTCATTTTCGTGACGTTAGAGACTTTGCGATTTTGCCATATTCGTTTGAGCTTGGTCATCGCTGTTTTGGCCATCTGCGTGTACTGACACACCTATCAAAATAACAGTTGAAGCAACATGCCAAGTGGCGTTAAGCTCATGGGTTAGGTTTGCATTGTAGATGTCCTGAATAAAACAAATAGCCACAATGATTGTTAACTCGCGTATGAATTTAGAACCTTCATTCATCTTCAATCATCATGTCGATTGATTCCAGACTATTCTTAGATAACAATAAGCGTACACTTAATTTTACAATTCCTTCAGGTACAATAAGTATTCACGCACACAGGGCGACATGAAGAACTTTTTCGTTTAGGGGCATAATAAATTACACTCCAAGACAAGTTTTACTGCACATAATTCTGAGGTCAGAAAGAATAAAGGGGAAAAGTCGCGTAGAATGAAGAAGTGAATAAATTAAGCTACAGTCTAAGAAATAACTGTTTTTTTTTTCTCTAAAATTGTTTCGTCTCTAATTACAAAACCATTAAGTTACTTGCAGACTAATTATAGGTACGTTACTTGGTGGCTTTCTTTATTATTATTTACTCTTATTTATATTTCATCACAATCTGGGTAGACTAATGATCCGGCAGGAACCAAGTAGCCACGGCCCACCTTGTTTTAAGCGGCTTCCGGATCCCATAGACATCTACAACGTAAATGCTGCCACCCACCTTAGGGCATGAGTTGTAAGGTCTCAGTTTTTAGAGTACAACGGCTGCCCCACCCTTCAAGCCGAAACGCATTACTGCTTCACGGCAGAAATAGGCAGGGTGGTGGTACTTATCGGTACAGACTCACAATACGTCCTACCACCAGTATTTTCGTTAATTTAGTTAGGAGTATTTCTTTCGTCGATTCATTTAAAGTCATCATTATTTTATTTGACTACACCTATTCTACTACTACTACTACTATTCCTACAACTACTATTTCTACAAACTTTATGTTTTGATTGTTTTTTATACCTGCAGTACGTTGGTAGGCTGATTTAGACTTTAGATGACATTAGATACATACTTTCATTGCTGCAACCGATACTCCAAAGTTTGGGTCTTTTGAAATGAAACAGGAATATTTTCATAACGTAGTGTGAGAGCATCTTATGGGCAGATTTATTAACAGTAACAAAAGACGTCATTAATGTATTAAAGCAAGCAGCTGCCACAAGGACTCGGACTCACAAAACGTCCTACCACTAGTAATTACGCAAATTATGATTTTGCGGGTTTGATTTTTATTTCACGATGTTTTTCCTTTACCAAGAAAATAATTCGTACGTATTTCATTAGAAAAATTGGTACATGCCAGAGGAATTCGAACACCGTTGCATGGCTTCATAGGAATGCACCGGACGTCTTATCCTTTAGGCTACGACGACGAGCATACGGACTAATACTATGCCTTTATAGCACAAATGGCTTGAAGGAATTAACATCATCGTGATTAGCATGTAAGTAAGATGTTTTTTCATAAAAAATTATATTTATAATACCAATATGGAGTTTCTCAATTCGGCTCGTATATGTATGTTCCTTTAATTGAAAAATTCTTGGCATTAAAAAGCACAAGTCTAGTTTGATGACTTTTCGAACATAATTATTACTAATCGGTTCTGATATTTTTAGATTTTTAAACAAGATTTCTATAACTAGTTGATTAATATAAATATTTTTCATTTATTATAAGGTCAAAGACCCAAGAAAAAAAAATTTTTTTTATTGCTTAGATGGGTAGACTAGCTCACAGCCCACCTGATGTTAAGTGATTACTGGAGCCCATAGACATCTACGACGTAAATGCGCCACCCACCTTGAGATATAAGTTCTAAGGTCTCAGTATAGTTACCGCCTATTTAAAAACAAATTTTGAAAAATTAGTTCATTACGTCTCGCATGTCTGGTCTTATAACATCATCCCAAAAATATTGCTAATCACATTCTTAAATCCAACTAATTAGAACACAAAAGGAATCTTTCGCGAATTCCATTCCGGCATTACTAACTCAATTAGTGTCGGAACATACGTAGGTCTGTCTCACGTGTCAGGACCACAAATAAGGATTTAGGTCCAATTTGGTACTGCCTACGTGACCTCAGAGATATCTGATCCAAAACTATGTGCGGAGTTCCCTCATTCTATTTTCATTTCACGCGGTGTATTTATATCAATGTTAATGGTATTGCGTTGTTTCATTCTTAATAATTTAACTCTCTCTCTCTCTCCCTCTCTCTCTCAACTCAAAAAACTAATAATAAGGTAAGAATTAATAGCAATGAATGTCAATCTACTCTACAATCTACTCACCATAATATATAATTTCGTAGTAGTTACAATTTTTAAGAATAAAAATATGAAAAATATAGTAAAAACCGAATCCCAAACATTTGGGCTTGTAATTGATTTTATAACAGATTAGTTACACAATAAAATTAATAATTAATAGCATTGACACTCGACACTAAAATTACGCAGTGGTAAAAACAACTAAGGTGTGTAAAAAGTCACAATTTCTAATAAGTCCAAATCAAAATCTGAATTCCGAATAATAAAACACATACAAACTTGTTTTAAAAGTATCTTTACAAAAATCGTCAAATGGAAAAGAAAATTTGTTTTTTTAGTTCAAAATCAAATCACCGCAAAAGAACTTTTATTACGAAAGACCTTTTTTTTTGTATTTGAACCCTGAATACATTATGGTAAACAGAACTTATATACACATTTCTAATCTAATATGCGTCAGGTGCCCGGCCTGTCAACTTTACAATATTTTCTCTAGAATTTTGTAAAACCAATGCGACCAAATTTATCTGGAAACAAATTGATTTTATCCATCCATTCTGATTTGACATCGGTAATCCCACTCGAGTAGGTGTCGCCATTCTATCTATTTTTACTATTAATATAGTGAAAGGAGACGGAAAATCGTGGGCCAAAAATGTAATAACTTGGAATGTAGTCTAAAAAATTTGTCATATTTTTTTATATAAGAATATAAAAAATCACCTCGATCCTCTTTCTGGGACCGGAGAAAAATGAGAAAGTTAGTTTTTGTCGGTATAACGGTGTGATCGATTTAATTAATCGATTACAGGATTATAAAAAGAAAAACATTGCACTAGGTAATTAATGCAAAGTAATTAAATGAGCGATTTATACTTGTTGTATACAAGTGCGGTATGCGCCGGATTTAATTGCGATTATATACATAAATGAAGAAAGTCTATTATTAGCAAAGTAATATGATTATCGATTTCAAATCGATTAAAATCGATTGTATTTTTGATGACAGCTTTGACAGTAAGCTGACATGACGTTTGTTCATAGATTATACAATTATTTTTTGGCGCTTGTTGGTTTTTCTGCTCTACTCGTTTTGTATCTTCGACGGCATTTTGAGTGTGTATCTATCGGGCTGTTTTTATATTTTCAACGATCACTCCTTTATTATTACGGATTCCAACTCTGCCAGCCTTGTACGACAATTGCTTCTACACTGGACACCGAAGATCGCGCACACGTTTGACTTGAAATTGTTGCATTGGATACTATTGAAATTATGGATCGCTGTGTGAATTGTGGGATAGCAATTCCATATTCCATACCTGATATATATCATTGATATTCATTCATAATATGACTTTAACATTTACTTATGCTTAAATAAGTTATTATTCAGCTCTTTTAAAGAGATTGTAACATAACCTAACTTTTACTAAATCTTTAATAACTCGGCTCTCAGATTGAGAAAACTTTTATAATTTTCAGCAAGGTACTGATAAATCTGAATCTATTAATTCATATTAGTTTCATCACGTTACATTCGGGCCCAAAAATGTATGTAATCGTTTCAGTCTCCTTTAAATTTAGAAAAATGGCCATGTTTATGAGTGTATCACTCACGCTTTTTAAACGTGCCATTCGTACAAAAGTGTATATCTGTTTTTAATACAAGTTTAAGTTATAAAAAAACATTTACCTTAGCTAAGAAAATATAGATCCAGGATCGAAATTTCAGTGTTCCTGTTACCGCAGCGGTCACTGAAATATTCCTAAGCCCACCACGTTTCAGAGCGGATCGTCAACTACAGCGGGCCAAGTTCGCTCGCAAACTTCTAAGACTTATGACTTCGAAGCTATGTGCTCGAACGAGACGAGAATTACAAGGCTTCCCGGACTGACCACAAAATGAATATTAATGTATCGTCGGAGGGTTTTTGTGGGCTGTTGAGTACGGATTCTCGTGTCGAACAACAATATTGTCGAGGGATATGAATTTATTAAAGATTCGATCGATTTATATGACTTACCAGTTTGTTTTAATCAAAAATACTTCGTTATAACGTTTGTTTGGCAATGTGGCGTTTACCGTATTAAATTAAGCTTTGTTTTGAAATATTCTGATTCTAAATTCTACAGTCATAAAGGCTTACCGTTGTATCAAATAGGAACGCATGATATGTAGATACAAAATGGATGGCATATTACATGTACTTCATTACCTACGAAACTTTTGGTAGTGTTTTGATTACGCTATTGTCCATTCTTTGTTGAATGATTACAGTAGTGCATAGACGAAGTGACAGGACGTTGATATAAATCAGTCAAATTTATTATTCTGTTTTGCAGTTTACTTTATTTTTTTGTAACTAAAGTCTTTTTGTTGCAGCTTACTTTAATTTTGAATATTTTTTCATGTACGCAAGAAACATACCGGACTAACAGCTTTATTATTCCGTAACATTCTCATGTTTCTGCGGAACTATCGCACTGGTATCCCGGTTTTTGTTGTGCCTTCTAAATTTAATGTTGCCTTTTCACGTTTTTCGAGAAACTACGGAGTAATTGGAAAAGTATTCACTTTGCATTTAATATGCAAGTTCTACATTGAAAAATTAAGTTTTTAAATTTATATATCGTGGAATGTTTTGGCAAGATTTTACATGTATTGAGTAAAATCTCAACATTCCTACAATTTGTATAGAGAAAAAAAACACTGACGCTAGTAATGGATTTTATTTAATTTATTATATTCACGTCTAGTCACTGATCATACAACTTTGTCAATTTTAAAGACAAGGATATTAAGCCAACCATTTGCAAAGTCTACCAAGGATTAAGAAATTTATGGAATCCTAGCTCGTTATCAATCATCCGACGCAAGTCTTCTATTAAGATTAATTATTGTTACTTGTATTGTTGGAGTTTATTAAAATTGACTGAATTTAAAAGTAAAACAATATACTATAGTTATCAACTCGATCGACAGGATAGTACCAAGCAACCTTTCCTATGCAGTTAATGTTGTAAATATAAACACAATAACAATTTTTTTTCATTTTTTTCTTCCTGCCCTTATTGCAAAATATGTGGGGTTAGGGCAGCATGTCCCGTTTGAGACAGTCCATCAAAGTCTTTTTAAAATTCCTTCTCTTCACATTACCGTCACTATAGCCAACTGTATTAAGGAAAACTTTTTTCTTGGTCCTTGATTAATTGTAAAATGCAGCTTCAATCTTATTATACATATTAAAAGTGGGTAGCGTGATCGCGTAATCTCCGTTATCTTCCATTATATTTAAACAACATAATGTATTAAAGAACCATACTTTGTTTGTCATGTGATAAGTTGCTTCCACTTTTTTTTTTTTTCTTAGTTGGGTGGACGCCCTCATAGCCCACCTGGTGTTAGGTGGTTACCGGAGCCCATAGACATCTACAACGTAAATGCGCCACCCACCTTGAGATATAAGTTCTAAGATCTCAGTATAGTTACAACGGCTGTCTCACCCTTCAAACCGAAACGCATTACTGTTTCACGGCAGAAATAGGCAGGATGGTCGTACCTACCCGCGCGGACTCACAAGAGGTCCTTCCACGAGTAAACGTCATTTCAACAAAATGTTTTGTATTTAATTTCTGTAAGTCGACATCCTTATTGATCATTACATAGATCCAGTCCTATTTATGGTTGGACGAAACCGACATAAATCCCATCATAATAATCTCTTCAAAGGCCTCATTATGAAGAAACAAAACGAAACGTATCATGCATGAAATGATCCTTAAAGATAACAATGGATTATAGGATTGAACATTTAATCATTGATCATTAGGATAAATTCTACACTTGTTAGTTTGAACGGTATAATCCGTTGCATAATTATGTAAATTCCATCGTGAATATTCGAACCTCGATTAAACAGAGTTTCACGTTCAAATCGTTGTAACTAGAGCACTGAAATTTAATGTCATAAAACAATTACGCAAGGCCCGTTGATATGAAGAAACACATTTCTAGAATATTCGAATATTTTTTTTGTAGCCTATCTGAATATGCTATCTGAATATGGAAGTCGTCGTGGCCTAAAGGATAAGACGTCCGGTGCATTCGTATGTAGCGATGCACCGGTGTTCGAATCCCGCAGACGGGTACCAATTTTTCGAATGAAATACGTACTTAACAAATGTTCACGATTGACTTCCACGGTGAAGGAATAATACCGTGTAATAAAAAATCAAACCCGCAAAATTATAATTTGCGTAATCACTGGTGGTAGGACCTCTTGTGAGTCCGCACGGGTGGGTACCACCACCCCGCCTATTTCTACCGTGAAGCAGTAATGCGTTTCGGTTTGAAGGGTGGGGAAGCCGTTGTAACTATACTTGAGACCTTACTTATATCTCAAGGCGGGTGGTGCATTTACTTTTTAGATGTTTATGGGCTCCAGTAACCACTTAACACCAGAAAAAAAAATTGAATGTTCGAATATATTTTTTTTATCTATCTGAATATGCGTCGCTTATTATCCCTATTCCACGGTTCCGTCGAAGTTCCCCTATTTAGCTTCTTGAGTGATAGCCGCTGGAATCTCCCCTAATTTCCATGAATAATAACGTCGACCACGCAACCATTACTGAGCATTTTTATAAAAACCATTCCATAACTGCGGTTAATGACCCACTCATTTATTTTTCTTGTGCATCAACGAAGCTAAGTTATAAATGAAACACGATTTACGATCTTTTTTATTTCATCAACATTTTACATCGATTTAATTTTACTTTCGTGTGTACAGTATGAATTGAGATAAGAGAATAAAAAATTCACAGTGCAGATACATGATAATAACAATATAATATAGCATTTGAGAACATTTTCGTGCTGTATTTTTTTTAAGTTATTATATTTAGAATCGAACTCAAAAAAAAACGGTGTTAATAATTAGAGAAAAATACAAACTTTATTCAAATAAAGAATCCATTAGTTTTATTTACATTAAAATCTTACCGCACTATTTTCGAGTCCACCGTAGCTTTTCAAGCCCCGTCATCTGTAGACTCTCCTATTTAAATCACATGATTGTATTTATTTTTCCGAGATATTAATTCATCATAGCTCTTGTCGCCAACCGTAATAAAATTGCGAATTGGAATCAGTTCCGAGACATCTCGGGCTGAGCAATTCAGGTGTACTTTGTTCCTCTTTACATCTACTTCTAGTGAATCTAGCATCTATGTTTCTAGATTGGGAAGGCATAGTTTCCATATTACCATACATACTAACGCCTGCACATGGATATACTGTGGAGAGTGGTCTCATGGCTCGTATAGTGTTTCTGGTTACACCATCTCTATACACCATCATGTCTGGATGCAACGGATCGTAGAAGGTTCCAGATATATGACTGACGTCAACGTCGTTGTCCACGTCCGAGGCAATGTCGCTGAACACATTGGGTGCTTCAGTCGAAAACATATTGCCGTTTTTTGAATTGTTTTTTTCTTTTCTCGTTTTATAACAGTAGAAACCAATAAATATGAGTATGCATATAACAATAATAGTGATTGTTAAGCCTGTATACATAAAAATGTTCGGGTTCAATATTGTATCTGAAAGAGTGAAAAATTTAGGATGTTTGTTTATTTATTGTTTGGAAATAAAGTATGAATACACAATTGCAAGCCAAATGTCTTGAGGCATAAGATCTAAAACTTTCATCATAATAACGATTTTTCTACCCTTCAAACTGAAACGCCAATTTTTTCGTTCAATCTCCCTACATTCAAAATACATCTTTAAAACTTCTTAATGTTGTTAGTCTGTATTTATTTGGAGCTATTACCTGATCCTTTTTGTAGGGGGATTTTAGTAGCACGTACTGTAGTCTCCTCAATTTTGTCCAGATCAATGGTCGGTTCTCCAGCGGGTAGTTGTACTGCCGACCCGGTGCCGGGCTCACTGAATTTTTCTCCAGCCTCTTCTGTTAATTTTATTTATTTATTTATTTATTTATTACAAAAACATACAATTTTAATCATAATAACAAATATTGAAACGATGTTATCTGCTGTAGTCATAGACTGTGTTGCAGATAACAACAAAATTGAATGATACGATCATGTTAATACAAATAAAAAATTTCTTATGGCACCCTGGTTATGCACGACTATTTTACGTGCATCACGAAGATAGTCTAAGACTTATCATGTACCTTAAAAGGTTTCCTAGTGGATGCAAGTAAGATTTAGTAGAAATGGACTTTGAATTAGGTCAGAGTCGTAAAACAACCGATACACGTATTCCCAGATCGTAGAAATGAAAATACACGGAAGATACCCTAAAACCTAACTTTCATTGGAATAAAATCTCAAATAATGGTATAGTATATTCTTTAAATGCAGCTGAATGGCCTCGAGCTAGAAGAAATCATTCGTGAACACTTACTAAGTACATAAGCATCAGAAAAATTGGTACCTGCCTGTGGTATTCGAACACCGCTACAATCGCATCGCAAGAATACGAAAGCACGGGGCATCTTATCATTTAGGCCACAATTACATCAAAAAAGAAAGAAAGAAACGATTAACAAGAAAAATATTTTTTCTGGTTCACGTCCGTCGTAGACATAATTAAAACTACTTTTACGATTTGCGGTTACCAAATATTGCGAGTAAAGTGTGGTGGTATTTTTCCACCACATACCATCCACCACCTGTAGTAAAGACGTAACCGGAACCCATTCATCATCTATAGTAACTCTGCACGGGTAGGAGTCACCGACCAACAATTAGTGCTCTAACAATAAAGACCTTCAGCTATTCATACAGTGATTAAAACAGGTTTGGATAATGATCGAGGGGATATTAGAAGGTGACCCCTCTGATGTGGCAAAGCTCTTAAGGTCTATTTTCAGTATCGAATTATTGAATACTCATACCTAATCCTAATATTCTCATATTCGAAAAAGCGTTATGTGTGTTCAAGATTTAAAATATTCGAAGCTTAAAAACATTTGGTATGACAGCTTTTTTATCTCAATAGAGGTTTTAATTTTTTTTCACTCACCAGATTCATCAAACAGATTTCCATTTTGGACATTGTCTTCGTCGATTTCGTCTCTTTCCATTGCGCTCTCATAGCGTTCATTCAGAACACCTAAAGGCACTGAAACATAATATATAAAGTTAAAAACCAGCAAAGCATTTTCCGGTAATGGCGTACTATCATCGTCTACATGTGTGAGCCCGAAATTAACACTGCTCTGCTCATTCCTAGCGTGAAGCATAATATGTTCTGACTTGAAAAGTTCGCAATTCTTTCAAAATTATGCATAAAAAGGTTTTTTTCCGATCTTTTAATCAAGTTCAGAGCGAGCTAAATACAAACATTTAAAGTTTATGTGTGGTGCCTTATAACTAACTATAACACTCGAAATGATATATAAAACTTCGTTTTACAAATAAATTATCCGTTGTAAAAGGATTACACTCTAGAATAAATTGTTTTTAAATTCAGATTTTAAGTATGTACGGAGAAATATTTCACGTAGGTAAAGATGTGGTTGCTAATGGACTATGAAGGGCCATCACAAACACAACTGTTACATAACTATTTTTTAATCTCAGAATCCACTTATTGCATGTGGTTACCGAAGTCTGTAGATATCACTAAGTGAATACCGCCACCAATCCTGAGACTAGGTTTAGCTAAGACTTAACTGATAAAGACTTAACTGTAGTCATAACAACAGTCAAATCATTCGAAACGGAACGAATTACTGATTTGCGGCAGAAATAGGTAAGAAAGAAATAGGCAATTATCTACCAAATTACGAATTACAAAACGCCCTTGCAACCTGCAAAATAAGACAATGTTGAAACAAAAAGTTGTCTTAAGAATTACCTTGCATAATATTTACTTTACCGTATTGCACATTTTTTTTTTTTAGATTTTACATTGCGAAAACAACAACAACACGAAATTATGTGAGATAGTAAATACGACAAAAAAAATAACACGGTGCATACAGTTGCGATTCTCAAATCTAAAACTCGCAAAATCATGTTCATACAATCTGCTGTGTATTCTGATATAATTCCACATTCAACATTTCAGCTCCGCTGCTCACTTTACTGAGCTTTCCGAAAATGAGGTTGTTCATATGCATCTCCTTCTAGTTATGCAAATAACTGAGGACCAACTACTTAATGTTTCTGCTGCACCATCCTAAGTTTGAAGACTGCAAATGGCTTAAGTTTATTTAATGTTAATGCTACGTTTGAGATTTTTGGCCGTTTACTATGTGACGGTATTCGCTCAATATT
The DNA here is from genome assembly GCF_030267445.1 of Bombyx mandarina. NCBI lineage: Eukaryota > Metazoa > Arthropoda > Insecta > Lepidoptera > Bombycidae > Bombyx > Bombyx mandarina. The sequence goes on from NC_143223.1 coordinate 4,921,316, forward strand.
TAGGAAGAGGCATTTTTTATTGCCAAGCAGTTACGTATATCCTAATTATTAAAAGGCATTGCTGTTCATGATCTTTGCTTTCCAAATCAACCAACGAATGTGTTCATTTTTCATTCTTTCGCCGCTTCATGAGCTCTTAATACAGAGTCTTTCGAACCCCAATAATTCTCAATCAAGATTTCTCGTCTACAACAACTCTTTTTTCAAATACCTTCGAGAATATTCTAAAAAAAGAAACGGGCGAATTTTAAAAATAAGAAACACGAAATCTTGAAAACGTTGATGAAATTTTTAAATCCTCATAAAAGATTTCCAGTCCCGTGTGGAAAAAAAATATATGAGTAATTAAAACAGGTCAAAACACTTTTCTTTTTAAGATTATTTTAGGGTTTTTCTCAACTTTAATTTATGAATTTAATGTAAGAAATGTTTAGCTTCAGACCTTTTTTTAATTTAACTTATTTTGTTTGGTAAATAAACTGGTTTCTAATTATAGAAAATCGACTAGGCCATCCTTATAATAATATATTTCATGATTTAAGACGAGGGTAAAGTATGGAAAATTAATTTAGATATTAAATGTAACTAGAGGTCCCGCAGTAGTCGAAATTCGACTATAATTAATTGGAATTGTAAGTTTGTACACTATTATGATTGTATTTTATACTTCTATAATCACAAATTTCGCCAAGGCCACTCTTTTAAAAAAAATATTAATATAAAGACAAACAATATTTAATCCATAGACCTATATAGTAGGGACACGACATATTGTTCTATACGTACAATTGCTTATATAAATAGCACCCATTTTGAAGGCACACACATAAACATATATCTATCTCGTTCTTACTCAGCACTTTAACTCGCAGGAAAACAATATAACAGTATTTCAGTGCGTACATAAAATGAAACATGAATATACGTAAATGTCTCCGTCTCCGTCTAATGAGGCCGAAAATCCGCCATGTTTAGCGCGCCAAATGTCATTGTCACGTCAGTTCGGCCGTCTGTTTTGGGTTGTACATTATTTATTGACTTTGATATCGATTTAATATGATTGCTTATATAATTTTTTTTATTTTATCATGCTTAAAACATACAAAAATAATAATTAAAACATATTTTATAGGATCTCAAGAAAGTCGTCGGAACTATTTAAATAAAATAGTTTTATAACACTATTGTCAACTCGTTAAATATTTAATAATTAAGTGATTTTAGAGAGGAAGTCACAAGGAATCACGTTTGTAATTTTATTAACGAATAAATGTTCTGTGGGTGTTTTCGTTTTATCAGGCGGTCCCTTGATAAGTTTAAAATTTGAATCACTCTCAAGTGAGAGTGATTCAAATGGTGCGGCGTACCTTCCTTGAGGTGCGCTGCGGTAGTGTGTTACGGACTTTAGAGTCAGCAAAACAATTAAAATAGATTGTAATAGTCTAAGAAAAACACGTACTCAAAATACGATAACATTCAGCATGCTAGAAATGGGCAGGTGGCACTGCACTACGCCATATCTTTATGTTTTGCGGCAAACGACAACTTCATAAAATCAGTGTAGCAAATTTTAAAAATCGTCATATCGTTTACTTGGCATATTTGAAGCACGAACTCGTCTTAGATTTCACATAATATCTAAATCACATCATCTTTGCACATAACAATATACTTACTTCCTATTAAAGTATAAATTCTACAAATACATTCACTCAACAATATTTAAAATAAAATGAGCCAAGAACGTTTATCGATAAAACCTACTAACATTAAAATCTTCTGGGCAGCACTAAAACCGCCATGTTTTGTGGCCAGATGACGTCACAGTGGCACAAATTTTTTGTTGACGTTTCATTTCCATATGTTTCCTACTTCAGTGATTTAATCTATTCCCAATTTGACCCCAAACGTCAAGAACAAATGTTTGACAATAAATAGTATACATGAGTGTGTGCGTCAACTACATGGTATGTAGTGTGTGTAATGTTTTCTTTATTAATTTAATGTATCTTATATGCACTAATTAAAAAAAAATTGGCATTGTGCACTTCTTCTCTATATTCTCTATAAGTGTGGAACATTTCATACTCCTCCGTCCGAGCAATTTTCGTAAAAAGGGATACAAAGTTTTTGCTTCGCGTATTAATATTTAGATTAGTAGAAAAAAGGAAAATAGCCAAAACGTTGGGAAGATGAATTAAAGAGTGTAGTCGGCCCGCATTGGAGTCGAATGGCCAAAAATAGAGAATATTGGCAATCTTTAGAGGAGGCCTTTGTCGAGAGAAGGCTGTTTTGTAAACCACACCGAACGTCGAACGGAATACTTGATTATAAGTTGAATTTTAATTTAATTTATTATTAAGTTATTTATTAAGTTAGTAATTAGTAAGTAAAACAGCAATAAAGGCTTATTATTATTATTAAGGTATTGAAAATTAATTTAGATATTAAATCTAAATAATATAAATATTATTTTAGAAATTTAGTATTATAAATAATATAAAAAAGTATAATAGAAAATATGTCATTATAGAAATATTTCGAGTTAGGTTATATATCTGTTATATACTTATTTTCCAGATACCTAACGCATAAAGATAAATCGTGTTAATGGACTTTCATTATTTTTCCATTCCACAATATTTCACACATTCCACATTCCACAATAACTTCATTGTGCTTTTAAAGCTATCTAAGCTTACAAACCAGAACAAGTGATTGTTTTGAGATAGATTAAGAAATACTTCAGATAGGCAAAGTACTAAAATAGACAGGAGCTGTTAGCAGCAACTCCAAAATAGTAAACATAGTGACTGGAAGGTACAGGCGACTTATAACCCCACACGAGTAGGTACCACCACCCAACCCATTTCTGCCGCGAAAACGCCTTCTGGTTTGAAGGGTGAGACAGCCGTTATAGACCTCATGTCTCCAAGTGAGTGGCAGCATTCACGTATCGATGTCTATGAGCTCTGTAATCGCTTAAAACCAGGTGGGCTGTGAGCTCGTTCACCCATCTAAGCAATAAAAAAGCTTATATTTTTCTCTGATTAATAATCGAAAGTACTATTATTTTATTTATGTATGAAATCGAGGATAACGTCGTGGCCTAACGGATAAGACGTCCGATGCATTCGTGTTGAGCGATGCACCGGTGTTCGAATCCCAGGCGGGTATCAATTTTTTTAATGAAATACGTACTCAACAAATGTTCACGATTGACTTCCACGGTGAAGGAATAACATCATGTAATAAAAATGAAACCCGCAAAATTATAATTTGCGTAATTACTGGTGGTAGGACCTCTTGTGAGTCCGCGTGGGTGGGTACCACCGCCCTGCCTATTTCTACCGTGAAACAGTAATGCGTTTCGGTTTGAAGGGTCGGGCAGCCGTTGTAACTATACTGAGACCTTAGAACTTGTATCTCAAGGTGGGTGGCGCAATTACGTTGTGGATGTCTATGGGCTCCAGTAACCACTTAACACCAGGTGGGCTGTGAGCTCGTCCACCCATCTAAGCAATAAAAACAAAAAAAACAAAAATATTTTAATTAAATTTGAGTATCTAACTAACTTGAACCATTAAGGCACCACACATTGCCAGATTGACACATAATGTTTATACTAACCACAAGCATAAACGATTTTGAGATAAGGTGTCGTATGCGGTTTGCAAGTAGATTCAAAATTCCTTGCGTTTACGACGATTTGACATCTTCTCCGCCCGAGACATATCTGCATTACCTTCTCAACAGTGTACGGCGCCGAGCATTCTGTAATAACTGATTTATTAACAATTTTGTCCCTAGAATATCACGATCGGTTCGAAAGCCTAGTCTACATCGTACGGCCAGCATACCATGATTTTTTATTCGTCTGTATTCTCAATATAATCAGTTCTTGATGTCGTTGCGGCCTAAAGGATAAGACGCCCGGCGCATTCGTATTGAGTGATTCGACTGCACCGGGTTCGAATCCCGCAGGCAGGTTACAATTTTTGTAAAGAAATACGTACTTCACAAATGTTAACGAACGTTGTACACCTTACCTATCTATTTCTGCCGTGAAGCAAAAATGCGTTTCGGTTAGAAGGGCCGCCGTTCTACTTTCAAATTGAGACTTAAAACTCATGTCTCCGTTGTCAAATCCGTTGATATTTTAAAAGATTTACTTCGGACCTTAATAGTAACCAAGCAATAGTAAAATATTTACTCCAAGCACGGGCCTTAACAGTAACCAAGTAACAAAATAATTTAATAAACATCATTCCCATTACTTACGATCACCTGGTTTCATGGTGAACGTCGTTAAACTTAATGCGTCATATTCAAGGGATAGGACCGAATAAAGTTTCTGGACTGGCCAAAAACTTTTCACGATCATGTGTAACTTTTTACGATACGACCTCATTGATGGCAAACAAATTAAATATTAAAGTTTACTTCAACGGCTTATTTGGAGATTGGCAACATTTGATCCAAATTTAGTAAAGAGGACGCTAAATTTGAAAAAAAATATTGGTTGAATGATTTTTTTGGCTAATGGTATTTTGTTTGTAACCCCGTTTTTTTTTTTTGATTTCTTAAACTATCTCGATTTATTTTGAAAATTAATACTGAAATATTAGAGTACCAGCGTAATATACTTTTTTTGGAGTGAACTATTTAGTTATATACAGTGGTGATTTATATGAAAATGAATAAATACACGTACACTATATTCTGGATTTCAACGGTACTATATTATAGGGATAAGCACCCGGGAGGGGTTGCAACATCCACCAAGAATCTAACACGAGTATTTAAGATAAGACCTAACCCCAAATCCCACTGGCGGGTCAGAAATTTGAGAACTAAATAATAAAATAGGTAATGAATAGATTGGGGATACGGCTAATAATTAACTACAAAATAAACAATTTACGATCTGATATGCTGTCGGTATTTCGTTCAAAACCACATTCCCGGGCAAGGGTAATATTTAACGCAGACGAATTCCAAACACGAAGGACCTCATGTAAATACGCAAAGAATCCTGTGACGTCATCGTCGTATTTAGGACAGTGACACACTTCGTTGGGACCACGTATTAACATTTTTAGGATGACAGCGTGGCTTATTGCATTTTTGGGTGTTGTACCTTATAAGGACGAGTCGGATACGCGTCTGAATTTAAAATGAAACCGGACTAGTCGTTTCCTTTTTCGATAACATTGTTATTTATGAATCATCATACTGTACTACTATATACTATGTTTATCTATAAAGTACATTTGGGAACGTATATTTTGCCTAATTTCTGTGTAATCTGTCCCAGTATAAGTGCAATTTTTTCCCATTTTTAGGAAAAAGTCATTAAAAAGCTTTGTGTAACGAAAATAGAATTTCATTATTTTTTGTAAGAGCTGACAATAGATAAAATCCGCTATGTTAGAGTTTGTTATTTCCAATTGTCATTTCCGATGCTTAGAATACTTTATAGTTTTCGTGGTCTTTCGTGGTTCATCATCCGACGTGTTTGGATTTGTTTCATCTATGTAGTAGGTTTTAAAATATGAATTATCCTTTCTTTATTTTCTTCTAAATGAAGTTCTGTGATAAGGATTATTTATGGCTGCCCCAACGGCTCCCCATATTTATGGCGCTAAACAACCATTAGTCGTAGTTTTATGATAAAATTAATCGAGCCCATGTTTCAAGGTAGATAAAGGAAACAATGAGCTCTTTAATAGGAACAAAAATATATTCGAGCTTCGGTCTTATATTCGGCCTATATGTTTTTCAGTAGTTACCAGAGCCCATAGTATAATCAACGTGAATGCGAATACCAACTTTTTTAAGCAAACAAATCCGAAATATTAAATACAGTATTCTGTTCTCCCTTTCTATCATCCATAATAATAATTCATTCCGATTCCGATTGTTGCCCACCTCGCCGGAGTGTGTCCTGCCGTCTTCCCAGGCGTGGCAGTGTTTAATACAGGATAATAATAATAATAATAATTCATTTATTTGTATAGAATGCAGGTACAAGTATGGTCTTAGTATAAAATATATTCAATCCCACTACATTCTGCCTGTTGGCATACAAATCTGAAGGAGAAACTTACAGCTAATTTAAACTAGGTATTAAGATAAATTTAAGAATGAGATCACAAAAAGTTTATTATAAAAAATTAGATCTTAATAAGGAGAGTATTACAATTCATCATTTAGGAAATCGGTAACAGAATAATAGCACTTCTTTAATAACAGCGAAGACAGGAGTTGTTTAAATTTCCTTAAGGGCTGATCCTTTATACTATTCGGCAATTTGTTGAATATAATGGGAGCCATACATAAAAAACTTATTATTAAAACTCACTCTCGTCGGGCAGACCCTGTGCTTGTGGACAAGATATCGTCTCATACGGCGTTCTTCCATACTTGGCGTCAAATATTGCGATCCTCGAGTTACGGTTGCAGCTCAGCTTCACAACCTCATTCTCGCATACGGTGCGGCTCCGAAATTCAACTGCAACAAAACATTTATCTGAAGGAATATTCGAGGTGATCACGTCACCTTAATTCTATTATCGCGCTAAAAAAACCAATGGAACTGAAATCGTCTCTACGACCTAATTCAGCTGCGTTCTGCTGCGTAGCCAACGATATCTGCGAGTAACGATCTTTCCTCTACCTTGTTTCTGAGTGCATTTTTTTCTTCAAACAATTATTGAAAACACTGCTCGGCACTATGACAGTACCAATGTTCATAAACGATGACCGTCATCATGTGCTCAGTAAGCTCCTTTACTTTTTAAAGAAAGAAATGTATAGAAATTGTCATGGCCTAAAAGATAAAATTCGCAGTGCATTCAAATGGAGCGATGTTCGAATCCTACAGTTTTTTTTTTTCTAATGAAATACGTACTAAACACATATTCAAGAAAGAATTTCAGGATGAAAGAATAATATCACATAATAAAAATAGAACCTGCAAAAATGTTAATTTGCGTAATTACTGCTTGTAGATCGTCTTATGAAAACGCATATTATAGGAGGTAGGTGCCACAAGCTTTCCTGTTATCTGGAGTGGAGCAGCAGCCGTTGTACTATAGGACTAAGAACTCATGTCTCAAGGTGATTGGCGGTACTTACGCTCCGCTAACCACTTATCATCAGGTGGGCCGTTTCACCAATAGAAACTTTGTTTGTTAGCGTGCTGCTTGACGTAAGAATTAATGCGGTGAAAATAATTATGGTTAAATACGAACTTAGATATAAACTTGGGTAGAGGAAAAAGAAAGTCAAAGCCAGTATATGAATTTCTTTCTCCGTTGTATTGCTTATAGTACCATACATTGATGGCCATTAAACAACTCTGAATGAGAATGTCGGGTCTCGTAGTGGGTGATTAAATTTACGTTGAGATGTTAAATCTGTAGAAGCTATCTTCTAGTCAGACACGTACTACTATCTAGATTACTAGTAATTAGTTCACACAAAATTCGGTCTTCATCTATCTATCCCACTGGCATATACGAAACAGGATAACCCAGGCCCCTAACGCCAAACTATTTACATTAAATTATAAATTGAAATTTCTATTATGTGTTGCTTATACAATTACGCAAATATAACTTCAAGTGATTTTGATGAAATTTAGGAAAAAGAATCATTACTAATATTAAAAATGTGAAAATGTGTTTGTTTGTTTGTCCTTCTTTCACGTCAAAACGAAATCACGGATTCATATTGTTTTTTTTAAAAGTATAGTATTTGGTCAGGCGACTTTATCCGGAAAATCCATTTCATTGCCACGAACTAAACTCACAGATTTCCTTGAAAATGCGGCTGAAGCTGTAGGTAATGGCTACTAATTAACGTTTGAATTAACAGCACATTTACTACTTTTTATAAAATTATTGTACATGATATGACTAGAATCATGCCGGGTATATCAGCTATACTCGAGTGAAACCGTGTAACATTTTTTTAATTTTTTTATTGCCCTTGTGGGCATACGGACATACGGTCCACCTGATGGTGAGTGGTTACCGTCGCCCATGGACTTCAGCAATGCCAGGGGCAGAGCCAAGCCGCTGCCTACCGTTGTCTAGTCATTAGTCAAACCAACAAGGCGATTCCGAAATAAACACGAAATCGGTAATACTTGAACAAGCACAATACGCGATAAATGTATTTATTGTAAGTATCCCAATAACGCAAACCGCATTTACACTATCGCCCTATATTTAACACAAACGACTACAAAACCCTTTCGATCCATTAGTACGTAATCCGAAGCCAGCAATACGATAAAAGCCCCGACTTGAGTGTTTTATCAATTAGCACTCGCCCGAGTTTTATACATATTAAGGATATGTAATGGGTAGTTTAATCGATGGGTCATTATTCAAACAATTTTAATGGCCAATGCTATAACCGGCTAGCACCGACAACTGTTATCGTATTAGTGTGATTTATCTTTCTCATAAACTCATAGATTATGATGCTTTATTGTAAATTGGATTGGACGAAATATAGTATTACCATTCAATACAATGGAGAGCCGGATATATCTTGTTTACCGAATATTAGCTCTATAACTTTAGCGCTTGAACATAGCGTTCTTGTCTGTACGGACCAATTTCGGAAACGGCGACCCGCTTATTGATAGCTACTGTTTAATTTAACATTTCTAAACGTTCATTTTTAAAAGTATTGAAACCAATTAAAATTATTTCGATTACGAGATAAAACAATCAACATTTCAAACATCAAGCATAAGTCCTAAAATTGGATGATAGTTTTAAATTCAATTAGCATTCCTTGTCAATACTTATTAGATTATTTTGTTATTGCCGTCGAATTGTCTATTGAGACAAAGACTTCGTGTTCCAAAGAGGATCGCACAACTAATCTAATCCAAGGACCTTGGGAACGAAATTCTTAAGCTCCGCGACACATTTATATAGAATCTATTCGAAAAATTATTGATTTTAACTGTTAATCAAACTTGAGCTTAGTAGCTATGGACAAACCTTTCCTTTTTTAAACTATTACACATAAGAAAAAGTTATTGCTGTTGATTGAGGATACGTAAATTATTTTAGCTAATCAATTTGCGAATTCGCATTATACAGAATGTATTCGAAAAATTATAAGATTGTAACTGTTAATCAAACTCTTGAATTTGATAGTTATGGATAAACCTTTCTTTTTTTAAACTATTATACATAAGAAAAAGCTATTACTGTTGATTGAGGGTACGTAAACTATTTTAGCTAATCAATTTGCGAATTCGCATTATACATAATGTATTCGAAAAATTATAAGATTGTAACTGTTAATCAAACTCTTGAATTTGGTAGTTATGGATAAACCTTTTTTTTTTAAGCTATTATACATAAGAAATAGTTATGGCTGTTGATTGAGGGTACATAAACTATTTTAGCTAATCAATTTACGAATTTGTATTATACAGAATGTATTCGAAAAATTATAAGACTGTAATTGTTAATCAAACTCTTGAGTTTGGTAGTTATGGATAAATCTTTCTTTTTTTAAACTATTATACATAAGAAAAAGCTATAACTGTTGATTGAGGGTACGTAAACTATTTTAGCTAATCAATTTGCGAATTCGCATTATACAGAATGCATTCGAAAAATTATAGATTGTAACTGTTAATCAAACTATTACTCTTGAGTTTGGTAGCTATGGATAAACCTTTCTTTTTTTAAACTATTATACATAAGAAAAGGCTATTACTGCTGATTGAGGGTACGTAAACTATTTTAGCTAATCAATTTGCGAATTCGCATTATACAGAATGTATTCGAAAAATTATAGATTGTAACTGTTAATCAAACTATTACTCTTGAGTTTGGTAGCTACGGATAAACCTTTCTTTTTTTAAACTATTATACATAAGAAAAAGCTATTACTGTTGATTGAGGGTACGTAAACTATTTTAGCTAATCAATTTGCGAATTCGCATTATACAGAATGTATTCGAAAAATTATAAGACTGTAATTGTTAATCAAACTCTTGAATTTGGTAGTTATGGATAAACCTTTCTTTTTTTAAACTATTATACATAACAAAAGACTATTACTGTTGATTGAGGGCACGTAAACTATTTTAGCTAATCAATTTGCGAATTCGCATTATACAGAATGTATTCGAAAAATTATAAAATTGTAACTGTTAATCAAACTCTTGAATTTGGTAGTTATGGATAAACCTTTTTTTTTTAAGCTATTATACATAAGAAAAAGCTATTATTACTGTTGATTGAGGATACGTAAACTTAGCTAATCATTTTGCGAATTTGTTTCGTATTACCAAAGCTATCGGGTTTTTTTTTTCTTATTGCTTAGATGGGTGGACGAGCTCATAGCCCTCCTGTTGTTAAGTGGTTACTGGGGCCCATAAACATCAGACATCTACAACGTAAATGGGCCACCCACCTTGAGATATAAGTTCTAAAGTCTCAAGTATAATTAAATACAGTCAAATCTAAAATTAAAATTTTGAATTCCGCAACACTAAATAGAACAATGATTAATTAATTGGCAACCCTCATCGCTAATCATTTTCACCTTTAGACATCAAAAACGTTGTTGCACTTTCCTTAGTTTAGCAAGTCATTACATTAACGCTCGGTCACTTACCACCTTCCTGCAAGTTTCGTAATGAGTGCCGACCGGCCGGCCGGGCGCACCTAGGCACTCCTGCACCACACCCTCGTGCATTGACCCCGGAAATTTATTAACTGGACATAAATCACGCCAATACACTTGCAGGAGCCCTCATAAAAACACTTACGTCACGTTTACAACGAATCGCATTCCCCTCATTTGTTTTCGTGTCGGTCATTGTCTCGAAATCTCTTTGAAAACAATTAGATTTTTTGTTTATTTTGTATTATCTAATATATAAAATTCTCGTGTCACAATGTTCGTTCCAATACTCCTCCGAAACCGCTTGACCGATTCTCATGAATTTTTTTATGCATATTCAGTAAGACTGAGAATCAGCTACTATCTATTTTTCATACCCGTAAGTGATTAGGGTTGTCCACCCCTAACATTTTTTTTATTTGGACATTTTTTTTGTTATAATGAGGTATTATGTGGTTGAATGAGGTTTTGTTATTTTTATTATATATTCCCTCATCGTTCACAGCACTACATACCTCTTTCACTCATTTACCACATCCTTACACACTTACAATAAGTTAGTTATTTTTCTACACTAGAAATTCCCTAGAAATCTTATATATGGCAAAACAATGTTTGCCGGGTCAGCTAGTATATTATAGATTTAATTACTACTAGCCGTACTCGCCCGCTTCGCTGCGCATTTAAAATTAATATTACTATTTATTGTCATTATTATTAAGGAGTCCAACACTCATATAAATATTAGCCTATCCATTATGTATATGTATTTTCTACATGGATACCAAGTTTCAAGTTAATCAGATGCATGGTTCAGTAGTTATAACGGAACATCCGTAAAAACCATTGTAGATATATATGTTAGTATAGATGTTGTTTATGCTAATCATGTTTCATGTCCCGACATCATACACATTAATATGATTAACCATTTATCATGTGTCGAATTAAATTTAATTCTCAATTTAACATCGTATTGTTAGCTTTGCGTTTATTCGTATATTTTGCTTATGAATGTATGCTCGATTTTCCTTAAGGATAATGATAATTATGTATACAATACATTGAGTCAAATAGTCATATATATAAGTGACATCTTACTCTGTTTAACTTAAAAAAATTAAATTATCTTCTAAATGGAAAATTTTAATTTATACGTTGACCTCAGCTCGTACCTCATACCTCATACAAAATTGCAATATCTGTCCTTAGGGAAATTACCAAAAAAAAACATTATGATGTATGCATACCTAATAGGTTACTTCTAGAAGAATACACGCAATTTGAAAATTTCCCTTGAAATTTCTTGTCTCTAATCTAACACGACAGATTTGATTTGGCATGCCAGAGTATTCATAGTTTAAATTTAAATTAAATTTAAATTAATTCGATTTTCCGTTCGTATATACCGAATATAGTGCCGACTGAAAACAAATTAGTTATAAATTTAATAACGGCTTCAAACAGATTATGTAATTTGGTGTTTGCGTGAAACAGCTAAATGGCACAAAAGAAAATGTTCAATAACTTGCCACTAATGGGCTTGACGACTAACTGTACTCATAAAAGGGGAACATCATAGCGACACATTCAGCATAATGTCTCCGCGTCGGGAAAAAGCTATGAATTTAAAAGCATTATTATTTTCACGTGCGAACATTGAACATATGTTCAGAATGTTTTTTTTTTATATGTTGTTTGCTTAAATGTTCATTTATGCCGTTTGCTTATAATAGACGGTCAGATTTGCAAAAAAAAAATGCTTCCGTTTGCGTGTTTATTATGTTTTATAATGAATGCTTAATTTTAATTCGAATTCGTTACTTTTGAAATTCGCTAACAGTTTTCAATACGGTTGTTCAAGGAAAGATGATGACGTTAAATTAGTAGTATATTTTATAGTGATTCTAAATTCAAATTATAAGCACAATTATACATCTCGTTTAGGTTGGTAACCATAGTTTTTTTTTAATCGGTTGAAAACAAGACGGCCCTCCTTCCTACATTGGCATGGCAACACTCACACTGACAATTGTAAATATTATTACTGACAAACCATAAAGCAAATTTATAGAAGACTCATAGGTTTTATTTATATAATTCACTTATGCCGAGTGTTTTCACGTCATAACGAGAGAAGTGAATGAAAATTTAGAGTGTCAAATCAAGTGCTTAAGGTTGAAGAAACCATAATCAACTAAAGAACCTAATAGTATTTTAATCGGTAAATTTAGTCTAAATGACGAAGTAGTATTAAGGGTATTTTCGTGTAAGCGATACGACTTTCGAATACTGGAAAACATTATCTCATTTCTCATAAAAATTTATTCAATGATGTTCTTAATAAATATTTTATTTGAAATCATAGCAGCATCGAGATGTATACAGTATCATTCAATTAAAAAAAAATCTCTGCCGCCATTCTTACAAATCTGTTATTAAATAAAGTTGTCGTATTGAAAATACGAGCTCGAGTTTCAAGTTATTGTTCATGTCGTAATGTCTATGGATCACACATCAGGAGGACAATTATCCCGTTCATCAATCTAGTGCAACAGAAAATAAGACATGGACATAAACACACAAATTTACACAGCCAAAATTTTTTTATTTATTGCCTAGGTGTGTGGACGAGCTCACAGCCCACCTGGTGTTAAGTGGTTACTGGAACCCATAGACATCTACAATGTAAATGCGCCACACAAAAATTCTAATACATACATACATATTATGTTTCACTGGAAGTTAAGCTTCGTGTTGACTGCACAATTTTGGCAAGATATTTATTTAGCTATTCGATGACACTACTTACAAGGCCGACATTTGTATGCCATTTCAACATATTTTCTCGCAGAGGGGCAGGGATCCGCTAGTCCTGGCTTCAGCGTCGTACTGAAGATGCACTGGGACTTCTTCTGGCACTCCTGAACTACAGTTTGTAGAAGCGAATACTGAAACAAAGTGGATTGTACAGACGTAATTTCAAGCCCTCAAATTATTATAACGTTTTTTTTTATTGCCCTTGTAGGCAGATGAGCATGCGGCTCACTTGATGGTGAGTGGTTACCGTCGCCCATGGACTTCAGAAATACCAGGGGCAAGAGCCAAGCCGTTGCCTACCGCTTAATACTCTCCACGAGCCTTTTATAGTCATGAATATAAAATGAAAAATTCTGTGTTGATTTTTTAAATCTTGAATTCGAAGTTAAGTTAGGTTACCTACCTGTAAACCCTATAATCGAAACTTGGAAAAGTTCCATGAACCAAAACTCAGGATCTAATTCAAATTTCGACTGACAATTTCGTTGTCCGTCATGAAGAAGCTTAAGCCATTCGAAGCTTCGGAAATTCTAAAATTAAAACAATAAACTCGACACGGAACCGTAAAGTTTTAATTGTATCTACGAATCTCGAAAACCGTAAAGCTTCAAGTCAACTGAAAGTCTCTTTTCATTTTAATACTCATGATGAGCGACTCGAACTTAAGGATCTAAGCTTAGTTTCTATTGCATCGAAAGCCCATCCAACCTACCCTATAAACTGGAACATATAAATTATTCATGTCCGAAAAAAAAAAATTAATGAATAAATAAATTTATTGTGTATTTCTAAATTAAATTTACAAACTTTTACTGGTGGTAGGACCTCTTGTGAGTCCGCGCGGGTAGATACCACTACCCCGCCTATTTCTGCTGTGAAGCAGTAATGCGTTTCGGTTTAAAGGGCGGGGCAGCCGTCGTAACTATACTTGAGACCTTAGAACTTATATCTCAAGGTGGGTGGCGCATTTGCATTGTGGATGTCTATGGGCTCCAGTAACCATTAAAACCAGGTGAGCGGTGAGCTCGTCCACCCATGTAAGCAATAAAAAAAAACTTAGTTACTGTTCTCCAACTCTCGCAAGTGTCATAAAATGCGAATACAGAATTCATTTGAGTATCGGCAGTAGTATTCTACAAACAGAGTCCGATCCCGCTTTTGTATACGGTTTGAAAACACAACCCAAACAATGGCTTCACATAACCACGTGACTTATGAGGTTTGTGACCTCGGGTAACCCACTCATCACTAGACGAGGACTTAAATTAATCTGTTCATCCAAAGCAATTGAAGACATGAGTGGATGAAAGGGCTAAGTGCCATTTTTTATATTTTTGATTTTTTTACATTTAATGAAGGTGTTATGTGCCTACAAACCATATTAGATCTTAAAACACCGGGATTAAAGGCTATTTTTAGAAATTGCATGTAATGAAGGAGTTATGTATGAGGAAAAAATATTGTCACGTTGAATGAAAGTGACATGGGCGCTTAACGTATTCTTAACTTTTAAATGTTTCCAAATAATAATACTCTGGAGTGGATGAAGGAGATATCTATAAGCATAAGCACGTTTACGCTATAATATCTCAAAAATAAGTAACAAAAGTTTATTACCCGTTTTCTCAAAATTAACAAATTCTATTATACTAGAGGTCCCGCAGTAGTCGAAATTCGACTATAATTAATTGGAATTGTAAGTTTGTACACTATTATGATTGTATTTCATACTGCTATAATCTCAGATTTCGCCAAGATTACACTATAAAAAATATTAACAAAGACAAACAATATTTCATCTATTCTCAATTTGACAACAGACGTCAAGAACAAAAGTTTGACAATAAATAGTATGCATGCGTGTGTGCGTCAAATACATGGTATGTAGTGTGTTTTCTTTATTGATTTAATGTATTTTTTATGCATTATTTTAAAAAAATATTTGCGTTATGCACTTCTTCTCTATATTCTCTATAAGTGTGCAAAATTTCATACTCCTCCGTCCGCGCAATTTTCGTAAAAAGGGATACAAAGTTTTTGCTTCACGTATTAATATATAGATCCCCTTCGTCCACTCACGTCTTCAATTAAAAAAGTGATAATTTGGGTTTTGGTATTAATTAGTATACCTGCATAGAGTTTGGCCATTTGCATTTCTTCTCCCCTTCCGTGCCTATCAGCGTAGTCTCCGCCACACAACCTTGGTCTTTCGGCGCAGCATTCCCGTACTGTGCGACTTGAATGCTGATGGACGTTCCCCTGGGACAGGCCAAGGACACTTGCTCATCATCACACACCGTTCGATGAACTGTCTTGAGAGTGTCAATCAGCAGCGCTGTAGAAGAAAAATATAGTGCAATAATCTTTTTTTATTTTTTTATGACTTTATAATTTAATGTTTATATATATGAATATATTTGTGTATAATATATTTGTATATAATATATATGTATATAATATATTTGTTGTATTGTGAATATATTTGTATTATTTAATGTTTCTACATTAGCTTTGGGCCTGCAGCTAGGCCTTAACTCCGAACTACATTGTATATTAAATCGATCAGTTTCAGATCAGCAAAGTATTTCGATACCGAATTTCATTAAAATCGACTAATTTCTTGGATGTGAAAGCGTAACAAATAATTTCGTATTGTTATGCTATGCCCCTCACACTAGTACCTAAGTCATATATCAATTCTTATAAACACATAATGAACTCAAACTCTTAGTTCTTAAGTACTAAATCATTGTTGCTATATAACATACTTATTTTTTTATGTTATTAAATCATATGTATATTGTTCACTTTACATAAAATCTTCATTTGTAATTAGAACATTAATTAATATATATTCCTTTCACATTAGCAATATCCTGTCATTTACTAACTGTGTCGTTATGGATTCTAAATGTTTATCAAAAAGGTTCATAGTCTAAATGATTTATTTACTAATTGCTTAGTAAATACTATTCGTGTATAAATTCACTTTCTCCTTGTTACTTAGGAGTTCGATATCAATCTTCAAGCTTATAACATCCTTACTCTGTCCGTGTAACATTAGATTTTTGTAAAGGTTATATAAATTCAGTGTGTATTAAAATAATGTTTTTTTAAAACTACAAAGCCGTTCACCATGTAACAGTATTATTTATGTTGTTTCTATGTAATTTCTAACATATAAATATTAAAGTTAATCACTAAAATATTTTAATGACGATAAAATATGTCTAGAGGAGGCCCTTGAGACGTAAAGTATTATTATAATAATAAAGTTTATTTAACTCTTATTAATAAACGGCTTAGACCGTATCTATATCTATACTAATATTATAAAGAGGAAAGATTTGTTTGTTTGTTTGTTTCGAATAGGCTCCGAAACTACTGGACCGATTTGAAAAATTCTTTTTCCATTAGAAGCCGACATTGTCCCTGATGAACATAGGCTACTTTTTTTAAATTTTATTTTATTTTATTTTTTTGGTTTCATGTGTGTTTGAATGTATCCGAAGCGAAGCGAGGGCGGGTCGCTAGTGTGAATATAAGACATCGTTTTGCTTGCTTTTATTGTTATTTATGAATTAATAAATAGACAAAAGCTTCGACATTCAATATTCGCAGCGCCATAGGGGAAGTCGTGTGAAACAATGGTCGAAAGATAACGGTTATAAAAGGTGCTTATAACTCTTCACAGATAACTACTGTTAGGGGGGTCGAAATGTATATTACATACTAACGTTATGTCTATAAAATGATGAGATTGCGCATTTTCGTCTCTCAATATTCATTGCTATTTCACGCCATTTCGTGAATAATTTGTATTGAATATTAGAACGAAGAATATTAAAATTCTAAAATCAGAAGTGACTTTTGTTTTAGGGCTTACTTAGGTTTTTGTTTGTTTATTTGTCTCAAGTATAGTTACAACGGCTGTCCCATCCTTCAAACCGAAACGCATTACTGCTTCACGGCAGAAATAGACAGGGCGGTGATACCTACCCGCGCGGACTCACAAGAGGTCTACCATTTCTGATCTTGCCCTCCTTCGGGTACCATTTAGTGAATAAATTAGTCTACCTGCCTCCAAAGGCTCAATTAAGCAACAAATGTTTTTTAATCATTTTATGTTTTTTTTTTTTTGAAACAAATGTATATCCGAAAAACAAACCGTCCAAATTGAAAAACACCTATCGAATAAAACAATATTTGTGGCTCTGTTTGCTTATTCCTTCCTTATTCCTTCGCATGTCGCTTATCTGACTGAAATGGAACTTAATAAAATTTCCTTTCAGACTTTCTATGAGGTTCTTAAAGACGCTAAAATTTTCTTTACTTAATATTTTGGGTTTGAAGCGTATCAGTGTTCAAGCTTCTTATTACACTGTAAGGATGGACCAGCTCAAGTCGACCTGGTGTTTAATGGTTGCCCGAAATCTTAAATAACATAACGTGTATGCGTCTTCTCATCTTGAGACATAAGGTTGAAGATTCAACTGTATTATATGACGACTGATCCATCCCTCAACTCGGCCAGCAAAAATAGAGCTCACAACATCCCTTCCATCAGATTTAATGATTTTTATTTGTTATCATTTATTATTGGATATACGGACTGTTTTTCGATACACGATGATATTCCTTTATCATGGAAAACATTCGTGAGCACGTGCTGGGCGTACCTATACTACAATAAGTATATTTCCTTGAAAATTTTACACGTTCTTGCGAGATTTAAATCCTAAGAAATATTTTTTTTTTCCAAAAAACTAATTGAAAATAATAATTCAAAATAATCAATAGAATTAAAGATATAATTTCATTGATCAATATATCGCCTCAAAGCCAATTTGGCTATCAACGAACTACAGTAATATCTGAAAAATCAAACTTTTCGTCAATTTCATTATGCGTGATTATTCCTAATCCAAAGATTCCTAGAACAACAAAGCAAACAAACATTGGAGTCCTTAACTCCATTTATTAATGAAATCAAAATGAATACAATACAATATAAAATTATATATGTTGGCGCACGTCAGGGATGGCTGAGCGGTAGGTTCCGTCATCACTGGTATTTGGTTGAACTCAGTTTATAAAAAGTCAATAAAACCTTTTGAATAATAATTATTGAAATTCAACACACACAACTTTCACAATGACAGGATAAACCGACAGTTTCGTTGCACATACCGACAGACCGACTGACTGACTGACTGACTGTCAGAGACTCACTGACTGAGACGGACGGAATGACTGTCTGACACGGAATGCCACGACTCTGTCCACGTACCGCCATTTTATACTGTGGCGTTACGGAGTCTACCCTTCATTTTGTGATATTTATCAAAATAACATTTCATAATTTAAAAATAATAATCAAAACCACCGTCTTAATATTACTAAAAGTCGTTATCCACAACTAAAAGTCGTTATCCACGACATATATTATATTATAATTGTTTATAACAGAATAATAATAAAGCTTTTATACGAATTCAATAATAGGTGAAAATATGAGGGGCTTTTTCATTGAAATGGTCCTTGGAAAATTCATATTCAACAATTGTTCTAAAGCCACGCCGTATTCTCTCTCAATAAATTTACTGAACTGCGAATCTCGTGTAAATTTCAAAGCTGTTTATTTAATACATTTGAACTATGTACACACTGGCGGTAGAATGGAATAGGAAACCGGATCAACAGGGCGGCTCTTATTGTTGAAGTAGTTATGGCATTATGTGTGACGTCATTTGGGGTTAAATGTATGACTTGCTAACCCCAACCTCTGTCCATCGTATAGTAGCCATAGGCACGTTCCGACCTCATCAATACGATAAATGTAATTCTTGAGAATAAATTTACAAATCATTCTGACAACAAACTAGGGCTTGCCTGTTTGAGACCATTAAATGTTTTGCTTTAATTACATTACTCCAGTTATTACTTGAGCTTAAACAATATAATTACACATTTCAGGATTCTTATTCATAATTCACTGTGCACACACGTAAGTTCCTAATGCATGTTATGAAGTAGGTCACCCATTAGCCGTTTATAACAGCCTCCATTTAATTAAGCGTATATATGAATGTGTATAAATAGGTAAAGTAAAGTTCACTGTTTAAAAAGCATATAATCAATTATAACACAGCACCGTTTTTGGGTTTAGATGATTTATTTATTTAAACGGATAAAGTAAGTCACGAGCCACCTGACGCTCGAGTGGTTACTGTAGCCCATAGACATCAGACTGGCGAGAATCAGTTTATTATTGGTGGTAGGATCTCTTGTGAGTTTGCGCAGGTAGGTACCACCACCCTGCCTATTTCTGCCGTGAAGCAGTAACGCGTTTCGGTTTGAAGGGTGGGGCAGCCGTTGGGACTATACTTGAGACCATAGAACTTATATCTCAAGGTGGGTGGCGCATTTGCGTTGTAGATGTCTATGGGTTCCGGTAACCACTAAACACTAGGTGGGCTGTGAGCTCGTCCACCCATCTAGGCAATAAATAAAAAATAAATAAAAGTCACCTTGAAACGTGAGATTCAAACCTCAATTTGACTTTTCAAATTCGTTGAAATTTTTGAAATAATTAGCTTGTTTTGAATATAATACATTTTTCAACAGGGACCAGTGAAGTACAAAACTTAGGGTTCATAAATCTAAAAATCTCAACAACCATTTTAATTACTTGAGTACGACGCATATCTTTTTAATTTCGCTATATCTATCGTTAGGTAAACAGCTTTTTTAAATTTGAGTGGTCACAAAATTAGAGCATTGTTAATTGATGGATTTCACACAAGGTGAGACAATAACATGAGCGGTTCCCTTTGCCGCACCCACTCGGCTATTAATTAAAAACGTGACGGGTGCGAATTCAGCCCTTTCATGTTCGTGACTTAGTGAGACCCTAACAATGGGCTCGTAAAGATGTGGACTGAAGTAATTTTAGTCAAGCCGCCAAATTTAACTAATTTATACGCACTTCATTGTGCAAAACTATAGTAGAAGACAACCCAAATTCTGGTAGTAAGTACAATGTGGACACATTTTTCAATGTTTGTTTTTGTTTCTTGATTAGAAGCAGCTAAATCTCCATATGACAATTTTAAAAAAAAGATCACGCCTACCAGGTTCACGAATTATAAAATAAATGAAGACACAAAATCTAACATTGATTTACAACCATCACATTACAAACTGAATTTAATACTAAACTTGTACTAAAATAAATCAAATAGCCCATTTTCTTCTTGGTACTATTCATAACCGAATTTAAAAATTCATTTTTTTAAGCTCGCTTATTAAAATAGTTGATAGTCACCACGACCTGTAGATTTTAGCCATTGTCATGGACACAGCTAAGCCAAATCCTAGGTACCGCCATCCACAGTGCGACATGAGATCAAAATAGGTCTCAATTTCACAACTATACCACCCCTCAAACCGAAACGCATTAGTGCTTCGCAGCAGAAATGGGCAGGGTGCTGGTACCTGCCCGTGAGTATTAAAAAGAGTCAATATCATAAACATTCATTTCGTTCATTTCGTTAACATTCCATTTGCAGGCATAAAAAATCATAAAGAACTAGCTGGCCCGGCAAACATTGTCTTGTCATATAAATTAGTTCTAGAAAAAATAAATAACCTAGATACCGACTGCAGCGCCATCTGCCGGGCTGATTTGTGAATCTACACCATCCAGGGTGCCACCTAAACGCATACAAAAAAATTCATTCAAATCGGTCCAGCCGTTGAGGAGGATTTCAGTGACAAACACACGCACAGAAGAAATCTATACTAATATTATAAAGAGGAAAGATTTGTTTGTTTGTTTGTTTCGAATAGGCTCCGAAACTACTGGACCGATTTGAAAAATTATTTTTCCATTAGAAGCCGACATTGTCCCTGATGAACATAGGCTACTTTTTTTTAAAAAAAAATTTATTTTATTTTTTTGGTTTCATGTGTGTTTTAATGTTTCCGAAGCGAAGCGAGGGCGGGTCGCTAGTGTATGAATATATATGATTTCAAATTAAAAACATTATTAGATTCAGTTGTTAGACACTACGGGACAGTCACAAAGGGTATACGGGTCTAATTAAGTTATCACAATGGATGTAAATAACTGTCGCACAACAGGACTCTGCAAACAGGTACGCTTACAATTAACGGCTCCTGAGGTCGAAAGGTTAATTAAGATGAACTTTAAATGAGGCGATTAGGAAAATTAAAGATAGATAGAAAGATTGTTCAAATGAGATAGAAATTGTATTAAGTATTAGTGTTTTCTTCGGTTTTCGCGAATCATAGACAATTTTAAAACTACTTTTGCGGTTTTTATCTAAACTGAGCTTTTTTATTGTCATTAAATTATTACTGATGTTTCGAATATCTTTATTACGACAATGACAATTATATTAGTAACGCAGGAAATAATGTAATGTCAATAAAAACTCGAGATTAAATCGTAACAGTATTTTAATTATAACTGTATTAGTCAACTGAGATTGCAAAATCAGATTATTCTTAGTTTTGTTTCATTCATACATCGTTGCTCAAGTTGAATAGTAATCTTAACTACTGTCCCGCCGGAGCCAGGTTCGATACTGATCGATTGAGCGATCGAGGCGCATCTGTCCCTGCTACCTACCCTACTGCACCATAAGCACGTAATTTCACACAACATTTTTTTGACATCTTCGTTGAACACACAAAACACTGATAGTAGAATGGGTATGTATGTCGTATCACTCTTGTCAGAGCGGTCGTGGTCGTCATCCAATATCGTTGCTGTGGGCAGATGTTATGCACCTCACGAGCAATCGCCACTCCTCGCGGATAGGTAGGTACTAATAATTTGCCTATATCTGCCGCGAAGTAATCATTCGTTATAGGACATGATAAATTGAAACCTCAACCTCAACTCTTAAGACTGGGCAGCAGCTGGGCTATATTGCTATTGCTACGCAATATTATAAGGAGTTGTACACGAGCAAAAATGATAAACCTGCCACGACTACGACAGATGACATGCAAGATACTGAACCTATACCACCTATTCTAAAAGAAGAAACAGAAAGAGCTATCACTACGCAGAAGTCAGGAAAAGCGCCCGGTCTTGATCAAATTACCAATGAACTTCTCAAAACATTCATGCCGGTAATAGTCCCTAAACTAACCAATTTGTTTAACGAAATAATAGCAGCAGAAGTCATCCCAGAAGACTGGGTGAGATCAGTGATAGTTTTGTTGCACAAAAAAGGAGACAAAAGAGACATTAACAATTATAGGCCAATAAGCTTAATGTCTAATATATACAAGATCTTTTCTAAAATACTATTGTTTAGACTAACTGTTACCCTTGACGAAAACCAGCCAAAGGAGCAAGCTGGATTTAGGAGCAATTTCTCGACCATTGACCACATACACGTCCTACGCCAGATACTTCAGAAATATAGAGAATACAACAAAACATATTATTTGGGTTTTGTAGATTTCAACAAGGCGTTTGATTCCTTGGAACACCACTACATATGGGAATCATTAGAACAACAAAGGGTCCATAAAAAGTACATACGCATCCTAAAAAATATTTATGGGAAAAGCACAGCACAAATAAAGCTTGAAAAATTAGGTGAAGAGTTCCCAATAGAAAGAGGCGTCCGTCAAGGTGATCCTATTTCGCCGAAAATATTCTCAGCAGTGTTGGAGTTGATCTTTAGGAAACTGGATTGGGATAATTTCGGACTTAACGTGAACGGAGACAAACTGAGTCATTTGAGATTCGCTGATGATTTAATACTTTTCTCCGAATGCCCGTTGATTTTGGAAAAAATGCTACAACAATTAGCAGATGAAAGTGCAAATGCAGGGCTTACTATGAATATAACAAAGACAAAAGTAATGAGCAATTCCTCACAAAAAAACGCTATTGCAGTTAACAATCAAGAGTTAAAATACGTAAGTGAATACGTTTATCTGGGCCAATTAGTATCACCGACAGAGAGCATGCAGAAAGAAATAGAAAGAAGAATAGCAAACACTTGGAAGAAATTTTGGTCATTGAGTGAACTAATGAAAAATAAGGAAATGCCTATGGCAGAGAAACGAAAAGTCTTCAATGTTTGCATACTGCCATGTCTTACATACGGATGCCAGACATGGGCCTTAACTGAAAAACAACAAAATAAATTGAATATATGTCAGAATGGGATAGAGAGAAGCATATTGGGAGTAAGAAGAAGGGATAAAATAGAACTAAAAAAGATTAAAGGAGAGACTAAATTTGGAAAAGTTCAATCAATATGCAGAAAATTAAAATGGCGCTGGACGGGACATATGATGAGAGAAAAGAAAGAAAAATGGACCAGAATAATAACGGAATGGTACCCTAGAGAAAACAAAAGAATCAGAGGAAGACAGCCGAAGCGATGGGAAGACGACTTGAAGCAAGTAGCTGGGTCAGGATGGTTACGTATAGCAAAGGACAGAAGCAAATGGAAATCCTTAGAGGAGGCCTTTGTCGAAAGACAAGCTGTTAAGAGGAGAGATAAGCCGAATGCCGAGATATGTTTTAGTATAAGTTAATTTTATAGTTTTCTTACCTCTATTGTTATCATTTTATGTTTAGTTAAATAAGTTAAACTCTAACAGCAATAAAGGCTTATTTATTTATATCTGCCGCGTAGTAATCATTCGTTATAGGACATGATAAATTGAAACCTCAACCTCAACTCTTAAGACTGGGCAGCAGCTGGGCTATATAAGGAGTCCGGTAACTTAAAATTAAGTCGCGTCATCACATCTGCTTGTATGCAACCATTAAAAAATAAAAATGCACAACAAAAGCATCAATGCACCAAGAATCCTATAAG
Organism: Bombyx mandarina; assembly: GCF_030267445.1. Lineage (NCBI taxonomy): Eukaryota > Metazoa > Arthropoda > Insecta > Lepidoptera > Bombycidae > Bombyx > Bombyx mandarina. The sequence goes on from NC_143223.1 coordinate 4,945,687, forward strand.
CTTCGAAATATATACATATTATATTACGTAAGCTCGAAGCTCTGTCGGTAATCAGTCGATTAAGAAACATGCCACGACCAAGTTCATTACGGGAAAGAAAGAATGTTCATACACGAACTTCATTACCATATCTGAAGAAGAAAGTTTAATTGAGTTCCGAAGTTTGTCCAAGCGAGTATTGTGTTAGATCGTAGCGCGTACCGCTTAAATGAGCTACGTAGGTCAGAACTCGTAGCTCGTAGCGTCTATCCGTAGCAGGTTTGATTTGTAGTGTCATTACACTTTATGATGCTTATTTTACGTTATTATTATATTACTAGTGGTCACCCGGTAGTCGAAATTCGACTATAATTAATTTAAATTCTAAATATTAATATATAAATTGCACAGGAGATGATACCATTTTCATAAATTTTCTCGAGTCGAGTGAAAAAAAAACATTAAAATATCAAACTTATGAAATTACCGTTTTTAAGCTATTGCATAGATTTTATCGCGGGCCTTGAGCGCGGCGACCGAATCATGAAATTCCATAACGAAAAAACCTTACACCCCTCACTCCGCCTACAATGTAGCTCGCGTTCAACACATTCACACGTTGCGCTTGTGTAGTTTGTGAATAAGCGCGTGGCGAGACGTCACACTGCATGCGCATCATGAAAAGTCTGCCCATCTCTCTCTCGCGCGGTCTAGCTTATGAGTGTGAAGGGGACCGTTAAGGTTTTTCTTTTATTAATGTTTAATATAGCGGGGTCTTGTTTTATTATTATTTTAATATTAAATTATCATTGTCTAATTATAATTGCATAAGTTGATAAAAAATGCTGGGCAATAGCTTTACCGCGGCAGTTCCCGAGTGCCACACGTTTTTTTTGTTGCCCTTGCAGGCAGACGAGCATATGGCCCACCTGATGGTGAGTGGTTACCGTCGCCCAAGGACTTCAACAATGCCAGGGGCAGAGCCAAGCCGCTGCCTACCGTTCAGTATACAGAAAGTTCAAGTTTTTTTTCGCCCTTTATACGTCCTTGTTGACTTTACTTTTCGGACGACTTTGGGGTTCATTTTTTAGGGTTCAAAATTTCCATGGCCGAAGAGCTCAAATTAATAAGGAGATGCGTGTTCATCTGTAGTGTTCACACTGTAAACATAATTATTGTTTTGATACGTTTGTACAGCATTACTACAGCTACAGAATTTGTATTCCAAATTTACTGTTACTTTTATTGTGTCGTCCATGTTGATGAAAAAAATACAAATGTAGTGAAAACAATTTTACTGGTGGTAGGACCTCTTGTGAGTCCGCACGGGTAGGTACCACCACCCTGCCTGTTTCTGCCGTGAAGCAGTAATGCGTTTCGGTTTGAAGGGTGGGGCAGCCGTTGTAACTAAACTTGAGACCTTAGAACTTATATCTCAAGGTGGGTGGCGTATTTACGTTGTGGATATCTATGGGCTCCAGTAACCACTTAACACCAGGTGAGCTGAGAGCTTGTCAACCCATTTAGCACCCATAGAGCGAAAAAAAAAGAAAAAAAAAAACACAAAACAATAAACATATTAATGAATATGAAAATGAAATTTTTTTTTTTTTTAAATTAAATTCATTTGTATTCAAAATTTATTGCTAGCCATACATAAATTATGTTTCAAATGTATAAGTATTGTAAAACGGCAACTTCTGTGACCTAATTACACACGAAAACGTCAAACGATTTTTAATTCTCGGCTTCAGAAAATATGAAATTCTAGTTAAAGCTAAAAAAAAATTATTTATTAGATTGGTGGACAAGCTCACAGCCCGCCTGGTTTTAAGTGGTTACTGGAGCCCATAGACATCTACAAAGTAAATGCGCCACACGTCTTGAGATATAAGCTATTTCCTATTCCCGCCCCGCCTATTTCCGCCGTGAAGCAGTAATGCGTTTCGGTTGGAAGGGTGGGGGTAGCCGTTGTAACTATACTGAGACCTTAGAACTTATATCTCGTGGTGGGTGGCGCATTTACGTTCTATGGGCTCCAGTAACCACTTAACACCAGGTGGGCTGTGAGCTCGTTCATCCATCAAAGCAAGAAAAAAAAAATGAAAAAAAATTATACATACCAAATGCGCTAAAATCATAATGAGGGTAGGACGTCTTCTGGGTCCGCACGGTAAAGTACCATCACCCTGCCTATTTCTGCCATGAGGCAGTAATGCGTTTCGCTTTGAAGGGTGGGGCAGTCGTTGTACTGTAAATACTGCGACCTATTAAAACCTATGCATCTCTCGTAACGGGTGGCGATATTTACGTTGTAGATTCAGGGCCTCCGGTAACAACTTAACACCAGTTGAGCGGTGAGCTAGTCCATCCATCTAAGCGATAAAATATATACACATATATGTATACCGTTTCTAAAACCTTTTATATTTATGTTTACTGATGCTTGTTTTAAGTCGTCGTGGCCTAAAGGATAAAACGTCCGGTGCATTCGTATGTAGCGATGCACCGGTGTTCGAATCCCGCAGGCGGGTACCAATTTTTCTAATGAAATACGTACTCAACAAATGTTCACCATTGACTTCCGCGGTAAAGGAATAACATCGTGTAATAAAAATCAAACCCGCAATTATAATTATAATTTGCGTAATTACTGGTGGTAGGACCTCTTGTGAGTCCGCACGGGTAGGTACCACCGCCCCGCTTGTTTCTGCCGTGAAGCAGTAATGCGTTTCGGTTTGAAGGGTGGGGCGGCCGTTGTGACTGTGCTGGGACCTTAGAACTTATATCTCAAGGCGCATTTACGTTGTAGATGCCTATGGGCTCCAGTAACCACTTAACACCAGGTGGGCTGTGAGCTCGTCCACACATCTAAGCAATAAAAAAAATAAAAAAATGCTCTTTATCATAATAATCCCTATGTCAATCTACGTATATTAAACTACCTCTTTCCGAAAACCACAAAAACCGACGGTCTTTTTAAGAAATTTAAGCAAAAAAAACTTCATAACACACACTGTGCAATTGGGCCATTGTAAGCCCATACGAGCTGTTACTATCAAGTTTTTCTTTTGCTTAGATGGGTGGACGTGCTCACAGCTCACCTGGTGTTAAGTGGTTACTGGAGCTCATATACATCTACAACGTAAATCCCGCCACACACCTTGAGATATGAGATCTAGGCTCTCAGTATAGTTGCAAAGACTGCCCCACCCTTCAAACCGAAACGCATTACTGCTTCACGGCAGAAATAAGCAGGGCGGTGGTACCTACCCATGCGGGCTCATAAAAGGTCTTGATAGGACTTCCAGTGCTTAGGTATTTATGTACCAAGATGCTTATTTATGCCGCGAAGAGGTCATGCGTACCAACCATTGTAAAGAAAGCACAAGTGAAATACCTTTACGAATTAGAATTATTTAAATCAAGACCAACTTTATTGGTAAGTATATTCACATATTTAAAGTCTCAAAATTTTGTTTCAAACTATAATATTTATAACAAAGAAACACATTATAACCGTTAATTAAAAACCTTAATAAATTTCTACAACCTGTTGCACTGCATTGCAACAAATTAAAATATATTCAAACGTCACGCTTTATTAAAGACAACAAATTCATAAAACGAATTAAATATTACATATCGCATGTGTAATTAATTACACACACACACACACACACACACATAATACTGAGTACTTATCTCTTACGCTAAAACCGCGCTGTCAAAATGTTATAATGCCATTAGCCGAGGCCACGGGCAGCCCACGGTAATTATGTTAGTAATAAATCTCACACAGACCTAAATTATCTGAGCCGGTGCAGGAAGGGCCCGCGAACACCAGGAAAACCGCCAACACTACCGATAAACCATACATGTTTACATAATACCATTAATTAATTAGAATGTTCTAAAGTCATCGATATAACTCATGTTCAGTATAACGAATACGACACTAGCGGAACATTCTGACACTGATTGATGCGAAAATACGCGCGAAAATTCTCGCGTGACGTTTGTTGTCACGTGGCGGACCGCGTGGCTATGCGTGTCCGCTAAAAACAAACGTGTAGCCACATTGAGTCCGGACGTCCAACTGACGACTGACGCGAGTCGGCGATACAAACGCTCTACGACTATTGGACACGAACTCACGGCAAGCCCATCAATTTGGCCTGACGTTTCAATGAGAACCCTTCCTTATTTTCCCTGGAGAGAAATTAGGGTGGTCCAAGCCGGCTATAATTAAAAAAAAACCTGTATCGATTAGGGCAGCTTAAACTTATATCGCGGTGGTAAAAAGAAGGTATTAAGAAAAGTTTCCTCTTTGTTACGCTAAAGCTGAATGTGTAATGAATGAATACCTAAAATCTGAAACGAATTAAAATGCGCGTTAATGTCTACTTAAGTTAAGCCCCAAAAGGACTTCACACGAAATGTTACCTTTACATTCTGAATTTAAAATATTTTCTTGTATTTTCAGAACAGAAATGACTCAAGCAATCATTTCTATTCTTTCAACGCGTCTTATTTGTTTACCAATAATATTTCATGAACTACAAAAGCTACTAAGAAATTTCATGTTTACGTAAACACTCACGTCTCTAATCCCATCAAGGAGTAGATAAAGCCGTTCGTTTTGTGGCGAGATAAACAAGACAAGATGCGAACTCATTACGTTTTTAATATAAAAAGATTTATCATGTTTTTTTTTTTAAGTTAAACTATAAATATCTTGACAGTTAAGGCCACCTTTTTTAAATATTTCTTTTTAGATGTCACTGTCACATGTCATACTGTCCATTATGCCATAGTGATTTTTTTAAATTGGCACAAAAATCATTCTTCAAATATAGGGTTAAACACGAAAATTATATTCAACAAAATAACCTACATGTGGCTATATAAATTAATTAATTAATTGAAATAAACAGGTAAACAAACAATATCACGGCACCATATTGTAAGTTAATCACCGAAGTCCACAGATACTGTACTGTGATCACTAATACCTTAAATAATCAATCACATTTTAATATATGATAAATGAGTTAGTAGTAAGTGATGCGAATTCAAAACGGCCCTACTTGGACACACTACAAGTATGTAATAACATTGCCAAGAACTAAGATAAGCAGCGTTATCGTCCATTCCAGACCCTGATGATACAAGGCAAAATATATACCTACTTTTGCCACATACCATCATGCTAGTGATGCGCAGTAAAAATAAACTTGACCCCGGTGGGAGGTATTACAATTGTATTAAGGAAAAAACAGACTCATCTCAAACATTTGTTCATATTACTCTCATTGAGACGTACGATATAAGTCGCAAAGAGTACTCGAATCGCTTTGTAGCCTCAAAGATTCCAAAAGATCAGATGCGTAAGTAGACTTACGATGAAGGACAATAAAAGAAAAACACATCTGGTCTTGTTATTCACAAGAATAGGAATTCATATTTTACATTGTATTGAATCAGCATTGCAACGAAGAGCGAAATATTCGTAAAACTCTGCATTGGCTATTGTCGCCTGTTTTCCTAGAAATCCACAGGCCAAACTATACAAAATAAGAAAAATCACAGTTAGTTTGGAGCCTTAACGTCTGTATTGCCTTGGGAACATCGATCGATCCTGCAACAGATGCTGCCACCCCTTATTCACAGCTCGTTAATCTTCTGCTATATTTATTGGTGCTTCCAGCAATATTAATGTATAAATATCAATAATTCTTTCATAAGAAGATTTTCTCTCTATGATAATTATTGCAATTTAAATCAATAAAAACAAAGTACTATTTCGGCGGACAGAGAAAACTGTAGAGTCATGTATGCTTTCTGATCGAAACATAAAGGTTGTATTTATTTATAGAAATCACAAATTGACTAAATAATGAAGTAATATGGTTGAAATAGGTGGTATTACACAATCATAAAAATTACCAAAATATGAAATAATTATGAAAAATATCCCAGCACAAAATTATTTAATAATTTACCTTTATTCCATACTTTTCTACAGCTCAAAAAAAATTCAAACTACAAAACTATTTTTTCATTAGTAGTTAATTGAAAAAAAAAGTTGAATAAAACTACTCAGAAGTACGCACCTATTTGACGAAAACGAGTTTGGCATTGAATTATAACAATAAATCATAATTACAATCAATGATTATTACACTAATCACAATAAATCTTACAAAGCAGTTTAAAATAATCAAATCATCTCAATCAATCAATAAAAAATCAAATAATCTCATCGAATAAAACTATATTGATTGTATGTAAGTAACTGTTTCACCATAAACATTCAATTGTCGTTTTTTCATTACAGATCGGACATTCAAATAACATATAAACACCGAATGCCAAAATACCTTTGTTCGTGCCCGCAAACGAGTGCTTTCAAACATCGAACTATTTCGTGATAAAAGGTAAGGCCTTTTACTTTCGCACGGAGGGCACTTTGTTTCGGCATCCGTTAAAATATTTGTCGAGACCCTTTTGACAATTTCCTGTAAGACTGCTTTCGCTGGGATATTGGAATCATTGGAGGCTCTACCAGGGGGAATGTTTAACGTGAATTATAAATATTTTCAAATGAATTTTCGAGGAATCTAAGATCACGGATTTGTTACGGACGAGTTTAAATGTTGTAATAATATTATTGTTTCACCTATTATCAAAATGTGTGCCAATTTCAAAGTCTTCATAGTTTGCAGGATGAGACGCCCGATGCATTCGTATCGAGCAATACGACTACACCGGTGTTCGAATCCCGCAGACAGATATCAATTTTTCTAATGAAATACCTACTTAACTAGTGTTCACCAATGATCTCCACGTTGAAGGAACATCTTCTATCTAAATATATAAAAATGAATTGCTGTTCGTTAGTCTCGCTTAAACTCGAGACCGGCTGGACCGATGTGGCTAATTTTAGTCTTGAATTATTTGTGGAAGTCCAGAGAAGTTTTAAAAGGTAGATAAATATGAAAATTGTCGGAATTAAATAAAAATAACAATTTTGTTTTCCCTTTAATGTGTCCCGCGTCGGACGGATTCGTTTTGTTTGTATTAAGTTTATTTTATACAAAAGTTTAGGTATTTTATTTGTCGACTGAGGCACTACGAAGTCTGCCGGGTCAGCTAGTTGTGTAATAAATATCAAACCTAACAAAATCATAATTTGCATAATTACTGGTGGCAGGGTGTGTTGTAAGCCCAAAATGGGAGGTACAACCGCCCTGCTTATTTTCGTTGTGAAGTAAGGGTTCCGTTTCACCTTAAAGTTTGGGGCAGCCTTTGTACTGTAAAAACTGAGACCTTAGAACTCGGTTCTCAAGGTGGGTGGGGGTGGTACTTATGTCGTTGATCTATGTGGACTCTGGTAACCATTTAACAACAGGTGGAGCGTGACCTCGTCCATTCATCTAAGCAATAAATAAAACTTTTTCTAAATATCTGTACCTAGAGCCGGTATACATTTTTTGACAAAAATAACATGATCATACATTGAAGAATGTTCACAGATAATTTTAATATTATTTCCAACGTCAACATCTTCAACGTCTTACTAACAGTAATATAAATTTTAGGAAAGAACGCTTAATATACGAAGTTTCCGTTTTCGATTTTCTTAAAAAAAAAAACACCGCTAAAAAGGTTTTGTTATTATCAAACTCTGACTCGATAGAAACTGCTCTGAAGTCTTCGAAAGAGTTGAAACTTTGAATATTTCAAAAGAAAAGAAAATTGTTTTTGTTTAACACAATTCAAAAATTACAGAAATTTATTCGAAATTCACGTTGATTAAGTGAACGAACAAAAAATATATTTAATTTAAAAACTAACAACATTAGACATCGGTAAATGAATAAAAATTAATTAACTGAATAAAACACTAAAATAAATTTCTGAGTAAGTGGCTTTTAGTTGTACAAAAGCTCGATTTGCGTTCTATAACGCGAAGTTCTACGAAATGGCATTTGGCCGTGATGAATAAGCTCTATTAGCAGTGAAAATAAACAAACCGAAACCGCTATAAAGTTCATTGAATAATGATTCGAAATCGCATTAGGAATGTTAAATTAACAGTTAATAGAGTTTAAATAGACTTTTTTAGTTTTTTTATTATAGTACCTTAATAAAAACATTCTAAGAACCGGTCACAATTCTCGTCGAACCCATCGAATGCGACGAAGGGTTCGTCGTGCAAATCAACTCACAGCCAGTAGCCTCAAGGGATTATGCTAGCTTCACTGGACGTGTAGCTCACGGTGCTTTATCTGAAAGAATTTGCTAACATCCGCCCTAACAAGAGCAGTGCAAAGCTCCGCTTAATTTCCCATTGAAATCGTGACTCACTGAGAAGGTCTATGGTTTGGTCTATGGGTAAAGTTGCGCGTCGAACTCTGATAAAAACGGCCACTGGATCGACCAGTCTGTCTATTGAAATTAGAGTGCTTTGAAGAACTCCAATACACCAATTCTTGAAATCGACGAACGACGGTTAGATCCCATAACATATAAACAGGATGCAATATTCCTTTTTGGCAGCCTATTTACAATACATTATACTATATTATAGTTATGGTCCTTAAATATCATAATCCAAAACTCCATACACATTTCAAACGGGCCCCCCGTAAGCCGGCATCAACAAAGATTACACTGGCATTGCGTGTGCACGAACTTCAATAAAGAATACTATTATTTGAAAGTATAAAGGGAACACGCAAGCCTCCGCCTCGCGGGCAAAAATTCCATTATTTAATTTAACTAAACATGACATTATAGTAAATTCTTTCCCCCCATTATACATAATTTACGACCATGAAGACGATGCGTTACAGGATATCTTGAATCATTCACAATTGTACACGTAATAGGTGACGTGACGACATTACTCTTTCGATATTTGATAAATATGTTCTTCGTGTTTTTAAATTTTCAGACATCTTTCAGCTCACGACCCATCTAGTGTTAAGTGGTTACCGGAGCCCATAGACATGTACAATGTAAGTTTCGCCACCTCGGAACATGAGTTCTAAGGTCTCAGTTTTATCGTAACAACGGCTGCCCCACCCTTCAAACCGATTTTTTTACAAATTCGTCCCTTGATTACGAATTAAAAACATGAATTAAAAACTTCTTCTTCTTCGTTCTTGTAACAGTATTTATACTTTAATTTTCATTGCCGACTTACTGTTCCAGGTTTATTTGAATTTATTGTAAACAATAACAACAATGATTATTGTATTCAATAATTTGTATATATGTATAAGATTTGTAGGGAATTTCTAGTGAAAGTGAGTAGAAAAAAACTAACCTTATGGTAAGTGTGTAAGGATTTGGTAAATGAGTGAAAGAGGCATGTAGCGCTGTGAACGATGAGAGAATATAAAAATAACAAAACCTCATTCAACCACACAAGGCCACATTATAATTTAAAAAAATTGTGCAAAAAATAAAATATTTTTTTTTATCAAACAATTAATTAATTCAAACAATTTGATCTCTCATGAACCGAATGATCATGGTTCTGTACTCTTCGCGTATACGAACCGAATGGTACCCTTCGCATATACGAGTGTTACTGTGTTACTTATAATATTTGCTATGTGTATGTGCTATAATTCTCATGTTGTATTTGTTATTTTAGTTATGTGTTATTTTTTCTACACACACTCATCACTTTTTATTATTATTCTCATTATCCTCTCGCAGGTCTGCTGGAAGAGATTTCTCAAAGAAATAAGAAGTCCAACCACCAGTTTGCTCCATTCTTAGACCAGATAAGCGCTGACCACAGTCGGGTCGTCGCTTGTAGCTTTTAGCTGCGATTGATGCATGCTAAGCTTATCCTACCCTCAATTACTATTCTCAGTCCTAGCTGGTCCGGGTCCCTAAATGTGTGGGGGGGGGGGAATCCCAGCAGTGCCTTTGTACATAATTTTCCTATTACTCTGTACTGTGTCTTGTTTTCTGTGTGTACATAAATAAATAAATAAAAAATAAATAAATAAATAAATGTTAGGGGTGGACAACCCTTATCACTTAGAGGTATGAAAAATAGATAGTAGCCAATTCTCAGACCTACTGAACATGCATATAAAATTTAATACAAATCAGTCAACCAGTTTCAGAGAAGTATGGTAACTAATATTGTGACAAGAGAATTATATATATAAGATATACAGGAAGATGCCCAATGCAAACAATTTTTTATTGTGTAGCTGGGTCAACGATCTCACGGCTCACCTATTGTAACGTAGTTTTCAAAGCTCATGGACATCACTTTGAGATATGAGGTCAAAGTCACAATTATATTCAACTTTTAATCGAAACGCATGACTACTTCGTGGCAAAAATAGGCAAAACGGCAGTTGATACAGAACGCGTTATAATTTTATTTTATTGCTTAGTTGGGTGGACGAGCTCACAGCCCATCTGGTGTTAAGTGGTTACTGGGGCCCATAGACATCTACAACGTAGACGCGCCACCCACCTTGAGATAAAAGTTCTAAAGTCTCAGTATAGTTACAACGGCTGCCCCACCCTTCAAACCGAAACGCATTACTGCTTCACGGCAGAAATAGGTGGAGTGGTGGTACCTACCCGCGCGGACTCACAAGTGGTCCTACCACCAGTAAAAATGGCAGTGCAATGGCTGCAGAGAATGCATCAAGAAGTTTCCATTGTTATCAGATTTTCCGATTATACAAATAAATACTGGTTGGCGATAATAGTACTACTGAGATTTAATACTGAAGATATGGTTCTAGTCGAAACCACACAGCAATGTAATAAGAAAAACGTCATTCCAAGTTCCCGAGCTTAAAACATTGAGCTTCTCCACCGGAAAGATTACTCAAAGCTCGGCGTAGGAAATTGCGGGCACTTTGAATTGTGTCACGGACAGTTGGCGGTCGGTCTGATTGTCTGATTCGCATTGTGCCTTAAAAAACTGATAGTTTTACCAGTTTATCTTAAGGAATATTGTGAAATTGAATATCTCATGCTCTAGGCTTTTTTTTTAAAAAAATTATTAATTATATAGGGTCTTTAAAAAAATTATAATTCATTACATACATTAATAGATCAACCATCATTCAATTAGTGAACAGGTACAGAGTAGTTTTAATAAATGACAAGAAATAAAAGAGGAAAAAGAAACGAAAAATGTCACGTAAAAGTTTATTATAAGCCACGATATTATTATATATTATTATTACATACATATAAATATTATTATATAGCTACTATAGGCTATAGAGCATATAGCCTACCTGATGGTAAGTAGTCACCGTGGCACGTGACATCGACAATGAAAAGGGCACAGTCAAGTTGCCTATTTTAGTAATGACAAACAGTAGCGAATCAATTCCGAGAATTTCAGCAGCATCTTCTCTCGGCACCTGTGGTGTAACGTTTACATAAATATCAGACTAATCACATATTGATTTTGGTTTTATAACAACTATTTAACAAAAATTTAACCCTTTTAATATATCAACAAAATAATATGAAGTATAATGGCCTTGGTCAACTGACACTCAAAATAATAACCTTCGTTCGTTTATTTTTACAACTGTTTCATTAACTCTCTTTCTAGTATGCTATTGAAGTTACTTCTGCTTTACTTAATTTAGCTAGCTTCCGATGAGCTAAAAACTTGAACGTGCATTTTATCCGCAATTTGAAAATATTTTACGTAAATATACAAAAACGTATAATAAATAATGCAAAGTATAATGCCTTGGTCAACTGGCACTCAAAATAATAACCTTCATTCGTTTATTTTTACAACTGTTTCATCAACTCCCTTTCTAGTACGAGTATTTTATTGAAGTTATTTCTGATTTATTTAAGCTACCTTTCCAATGAGCTAAAAACTTGAACGTGCATTTTATCCGCAAATTGAAAATATTTTACGTTAATATACAAAAACGTATAGCGAATTTTCGTTTCGTAGACAAGACGAAAGGAACATTTTCTTATCGTTCGTTATTAATGAAAACAGCCCCGAGGGAAACTCAGCGTTGTAGTCCTTTTCGGTAGCACTATTTAATGTAAATGGGTATTTTAATACAGTAATATTGGGTTAACAAATAAACAAGGGCTTTATGAGTAATTTGGCGCACAAAAATTTAGTTCCAGATTAAAATAAACCCTCATTGTTTTGATGTAATTCACAGACCGCTTCATTAAAATCTATAATATGAAAACGAAGAAAAGACGTTTTCGAATCTTTAAAATCTCCTACCTCATATTCTGCATTATTTGTATAACGTAAACGCAAATTGTTTAGATGAACCCTTTATTCGGGATGTGCTTCGAAAATTTTTTTAAACTGGTTGTGCCATGACTTCTTAAATGCATAACAAGACTACATTCATTTTTACATGTACTGTATGAGAATCCAGGAGTAAACATTATCTGTTAATGGTAAGAGATGTATACGAATTTTATTATTTATATGCCTAATTATGTTAGTAACCTCGAGGGGTTATCGTAGCTTCTATGGACGCGTAGGCGTAGGCTCACGGGACTCAGCCTAGCAACTTTGTTAACACTAGCCCTAGCAAGGGCAGTGCTTCGCTGATTCTGCATCAGAGTCGTGACCCACTGCGAAGATTCGGCGAGAAACTCAGTGGGCTGTGCCTGTTAGTTAGGCATACGGCACTGACGTATCTATCTAGAGTGGGCACCACGGTTTTTCAAATTTTAAATTAATTTGGATAATAAACTATTTTGATATTTGTATTTTTTCCATATATCATCCGGCGTTGGAATTAACTCGAGATTAAAAGAGAGTCCTATCGGTAGATGCCTGTTTCGCTGTTCCTATGGCATTACTAATATCCACGATCTACCTTAGGCCCGTGGACAGGACAACGAAAATATCCTTGATTTCAAAATTACCCTGAAATTGCAGATTTCCCACCAGCATCGTTTTCCCATTTGTAGCCCAAGGCCTACAATAGCCTAAAATAGGATTTAGAGTAAGATGAAATAAAAAGTACGAAAGCCAGTGCTTACCAAAGCCAACGCTTCCCAAACCTTTTTATATTCTATCTCGATATGGCCATCGGACACTCTTGAAGAAAACTGACACAAATCTTTTTTCCCAAGCTTTTATTAGCTCGATATGTGTATGTATGTAACGAAATATTTGGACCGAATTTTCACCGTCTTTAACACGTCCGACTAACTTGAAATTTTGTGAAAAATAATTTTAATTAATAAATTATTTCAGTTTTTTTATATAAGCATATTTTAAACTACGCTTATTATAACAGATTTAGTTCTGCATACCGACGCACAGCCTAAACCTCGTAGAGCAATATTTAAGTGACTCGACCTCTCAAACTAAAATCAAAAATGACGTACGATATTTCACGTAATAGCCGTCCGGCCTGTTATTTACCTTCTGTATCTTATAAGATACATGTGAGAATATATTTTCGTGTGTACCCGAGACTGCGAAGTGTTTATTAGCGTCTTTGAGAATGCCTTGATTACGTACACGTGTTTATTTAGTAGCCATGTATCATACGTTTACGTTGCTTGTACTCAAGTTGTCTGCGTTTGCAGGAAGCCGTGCATCAATGTTGATTTAACGTCTCAAGCTATTTACTAAAGAGAGAGAGTATTCTGTATTGTAAACCAAAAAAATAAATAAACAATGCGATACATTTAAAAAAAAAAGTATAATTTGCGGCTTTATCGCTAAGAGCGATCTCTTCCAGACAACCATCAGGTGGGAAAGAATCGTTTGGAAACTAGTTACACGCGGTGTACCAATTAATTTACATATATATATATACACACACACACATACATATACATACACAAATTCCTTACATATATACATACATATTTATACACAATGTAACGTAATAATAATTTTGCTTCTTTACACATAAATAAGAATAAACAATTTACATATAAAACATACTTAAAATACCTATGAAACATAAATATACAATTGAAGTAAATACCAATTTCAGAATCTACCCTAACACAAATAAAGCTGGCACTTGAATATGTGGTCTTACATTTACAATGCAAAACTGAATGGCTAGTTTTTCAGTACATTTCGAAATGCAAGCGCTTGTAACTAAAGATTATTGGGAAGCCAATACACTAATTGTGAATTAATGACTCTGTAGCTTTAAGACGGGCTATAAGCCAACGCGGGTAGGTACCGCTATTCCGCCTATTGCTGTGACAGTCATGTGTTCCGGCTTGAAGGATGAAAATATTTTTTTTTCTTTTTCTTTTAAAACAATCACGCCACATTAACTGGTCCCGTACTAAGTTCGTAAAGAACTTGTGTTACCAGAGAACGGAAATAAATGTAAGTGTTTTATTATACACATACATATATTTAATATACATCCATAGCCCTGGAAAAGACATTTTATATTTATCATACAAATATCTTCACTTGGCGGAATTCGAACCCGCGACCCCCTTATGTAGTGACCATGTCACTTACTACTAAACCAGACGGCCGTTAAATCTTGGATTATCTCTTGGTTCAGGTGACTACTTCGCAAATGAGCCGAGAGTTGGTTCTGTTTTCAGCACGATAAAGAAATAATAAAAAATAAGCTTGCATTGTCACTATAGGTTTACGACAGTTCAACAAATGATAGACATTTAATTCAAAGTAAATAATTATCTAAAATAATAATGATAATGTGCATTTTTGTTCCTTTATATTCGTATATAAACCTCATGGAACATACATGCAACTTTTAAAGTACTATTATAATTACCAAGTCGCACACTCCTTCGTGAGCGCACTATGCATCCAAAGGAGTGCCAAGTTATTTTATTCACGCGATACAGTTTTTAGTCATTCGTCTAAGTAAAAACTGTATATTTGTGGATATAATCAAATTTGTGTTTTGGAACGAAGATCCTTATGGGACGATGCGGACGGGTACACTAACCGGGAAAAAACGTTCGTAACGTAAGATTTTAATTAGTAACTAGCGACCCGCCCTCGCTTCGCTTCGGAAACTTTAAATTTTATTATTGATAGCTGAGTCCCGCGATGTTACCCGCGGTTATTTCCGTACCGCGGGTGACGCCGCGGGGCGAAGCTAGTCTTAAAAAAGTAGACTAAGTTACTCCTTATATTATCAGCTACCTATCATTGAAAGTCTCGTCAAAATCGATCCAGCCGTTCCAGAGATTAGCCGGAACAAACAGACAGACAGACAGACAAAAATTGTAAAAAATGTTATTTTGATGTGTGTACCGTATATATATTCATATGCATGTAGCAAAAAGCGGTTATTTCAATATTACAAACAGACACTCCAATTTTATGAAATGTATAGATGCACACAGTGTACGACTTAACTTTGTAACGTATAAAAAAGTGCATATTTTTATTATATATTTTTTATAAATCATTGTGAATAAAATAAAGTTGATAACTTTGTAAAGTAGTTTTATTTTATTTTTATCAATAAAAAAACCATGATCAAAAATGTATACCCGAATAATTATTTTCTTTATACCTCGAATAGAACTTAAAATTAATATTTTTATAATAAGGAACTTCGTTCCTATCCGGTGTCCCACGACACCACACATTTTTTTTTTGTCATTCTTACTATTAAACGTAGTACCAAACTCACTACTGACTTTAAAAAAACGTACTCTATTATTCTGTAATTCCGATATATAAGAAAAGCTCTAAAATTAAGGAAAAAACAATGATAAAGCCAAGAGATCCCTCGCCGATAAATCCTCATATTCCCATCATCCTTCAAATTTAATAGTACTTTAAATAATGTATCCATTTATCTACGGTCCTAGGTATAGTCAAGCGGAAATATTACATTTTCGGTTGTCTGATTCAAGCCGAAACTTCAGCGGATTACCTGTCGACGCGGCGGAAGGGACCCCATGTTTTTCCCTTTGACATCCATCATGGACCGGTCATGGGAGCAATGGGCTGTGAATTGTTAAGGACCTTTTGCGATCACACACATTTTTCATTCTTTCATCATAATGATTTTTACCGAGGAGTTTCCGGCCTATCTATTGACTGACTGGTGCAGTAGTTAGCGCCTGACTGTTGCGCTGAGAGCCGTGGATTCGATTCCCATATCGAGCAAACATTCGTATTATGAACAGGTTTATTTTCTGTTTGTTTTAGGTGCTTATTGTCTTGTCAATCTCTGGTAGCCCCATAACACGGGGAATCCCAAATTGGGGCCGAATGAATTGGAGCTCATTCTAAAGCATCATCTGCGTACAATAGCAATAAAAAACGTAATCTATATATTATTACATATATATAAAAATGAATTGCTGTTCGTTAGTCTCGCTAAAACTCGAGAACGGCTGGACCGATTTGGATAATTTTAGTCTTGAATTATTTGTGCACGTCCAGAGAAGGTTTAAAAGGTAGATAAATATGAAAATACACGGAATTAAATAAAAATATCAATTTTGTTTTCCTTTGATGTGTCCCCCGTCGGACGGATTCCTTTTGTTTGTTTTAAGTTTATTTTATACAAAAGTTTAGATCTTTTATTTATCGATTGAGGCACTACGAAGTCTGCCGGATCAGCTAGTCGGACATAAAAACATAATCATAACAGCGTTCCGTGCACTCCGAGCGCTCGCTTTAGCTTCGCAGTATTAAACCAAAACGGGCCAGCACTAATGGAAGTTCTAGATCCTCGACGCTCAAGGGTGTCATTATCCTATTTCGCTTTTAGTGAAATTTCTCCAACTCCAACGCGCATTCTAATCGACCATAACAAAGTTAGGGTGTCCAAACAAACGTTTGTCATTCGATGTTTGCGGCGGCCGAGCTGTATCAGCTAAACCCTATATTGTTACAATATTTACGCTGCGACCGCTCAGTCGACTTAGGTTTGCTTAGGACGAATAGTTCCTGATTCGGCCAGTTTGGGGTATATTCAAACAACAATCTCGAAATGCGATACGACGGCCATTTTTGATACCAATATCGTTTTCGATGAGGTGTTTAAGGATTTTCGGTTAAAAATACAGTTTGACATCACCTGTCACACGCTCGGATAGCGAAGTATATCTGTATATTAATACGTGAAGGAAAAACTTTGTATCCCTTTTTACGAAAATTGCGCGGACGGAGGAGTATGAAATTTCCCACACTTATAGAGAAGGAGTGCAGAATGTTAATATTTTTTAAAATTATGCCTAAAAAATAGATTAAATCAATAAAAAAAAAACATTACACACACTACCATGTATTTGACGCAACACGCATGCATACTATTTATTGTCAAACTTTTGTTCTTGACAACTCTTGTTTTATGATATAATTAATATGTTTAATGAAGAATCGTTAATAGCAAATAGCAATCTAAAGAGAAAAGTCTTTGGGACTGCCTCGTTTTACTTCTACGATGTTGGCTCCGCCTGTATTCACATTTTAAAAGGTAACGATGGAAAAGCTACGGCTAGTAATGGGAAATACTTTAAATATTTCATTTGTAGGCATTTTTCTACAGTTAAGTTGCAGTTTGATCCAAAAAAAGTGTGATAAGTAAGTTGTGCACCTAATACTAGCTTTTATCTTAAAGTATAAGAACAATCACGCCCTCGGGCGATAGTACCTTTATTTGATAAAAATTTCATATTTAATTTTCTATACCCATAATAAGGTTTATGCAAAATTTTATGATTATAATTTGAGTAATTAAGACGGGAAAGCGTAAAAACCAGCTGAAAATTATAATAAAATTAATGTGAATAAAAAGGTTGCCTGTTGCAAATTAGGTTAGAGTTTATTTATATAAGTCTGTCTGACTAATCAGAAGATTTACATATTGATGCGACATATCCATCAGTTCATATTATTTGTAATAGTTCCTCTCTGTTCAGAATCGTCTAGCGAAGAAGGCCACCAAATACTCTATTACCACTTCTAATTTCTATTTTAAAACTTGCATATTTTTTAATTTGTTGTGTTTCATTATAAAAAAGTGCATCTAAATATCATCTGTGTGTAGTAGCAGTGTATTATTTTCTATTTTCCTGCCCACCTTGCTAGTTCCTAGCCCATCAGACGA
The DNA here is from genome assembly GCF_030267445.1 of Bombyx mandarina. Taxonomy (NCBI): domain Eukaryota; kingdom Metazoa; phylum Arthropoda; class Insecta; order Lepidoptera; family Bombycidae; genus Bombyx; species Bombyx mandarina. Next base: position 4,963,767 of record NC_143223.1, read on the forward strand.
CAAAAACTCAGCGATCTTTGTAAAACTTTTAAATTTTAAACTATTTAATGGCGTTTACACTATTTTTTCTACGAGTATAATCCCCGGTATTGCCATATTACCTATAATATAATAATAGGTAATATATGGTAAAATCATAGTTTAAACACGAAACTCTGAAAATATACTAAAACGGAATCTGATTAATATATTTGAAATGATTTGAAAAATTTTAGATAGACAGCTTTCAATTTTTATGTTCAAATTTTTACGAGAAAATATTTCCTTGGAATACCCTTTATCCGACTGACGGACGATGAATTTTAACATCACTAAAATTGTACTTGAAATCTGACGAATTGCCGAAACCGGAGTGGTTCCTTCTGATGAGTGCTATCAACTGAAAAGGGGCTATTACGAAACTTTTGTTCCCGGACGGAATTCTGAGAAACCTATTCCTCAACACGTTATTGTGAATTTCTATTTGATTTCAAATTGGTTTTTCGTCTGAATTTAATTCAATTCGATTCCAAATATCAAATTGCCAGACCTTTTTGTAAACTAATTATCTTGGTTATCATCTCTAATAAAAAAACCATATACTGAATTATACTGAAATAGAAGAATTTTGTGGTATTGTGGTGGATCGTAAATTCCTGTTCCTTCAATCATTGATGCCAAAAAACACAGTGACAGTAAAGCAAGCTTCTTTTGAGAGATTTGTCAAATATAACAGATAACAGTACTACGAGTATTTGAACAATCACAGAATCGTTAAAATTAAATAAAAATGTTTAAGACGTTGACTGGCCAAATGAGCTTACGTTCTACTTGGTATTAGGTGATTGCTGGATAATTTTGAAGTTGCAAATGGAATATTAAAATTGGTGAATATGATGTATGGAAGTCTCCGTAAGGGTACGATGATTCTACCCAGATATTAGTAAGAAAACCTTTGTGGCAGAAGGTAGATTATCCGCACCCTTCATGTAAGCTCCGAATGTAACCCACTATTATAGAAATTAAGATTTAGTGAGACCGAGAAGAATAAAATAAGTAAGCGGAATAGAAGAAGAGATAAAGGAATCTATTCGCAATACCTCAAGTTGACCGATATCGAATAATTATATACCACTAGTTAGTAAACTAAACTTATATCAGTGTAGTATATATGAGGTACCTGTATCTGATCTCTTAAAATAGATAAAAGCACTAAAAATAAAACGACTAAGGTAGACAATTTGTAAAAGCTACAACTTAGTAAAATGTTTATATTTTTGTAATAGGTTATTCAACTGACTTTTCGCATTTCTTGGTGATATCTATACTAATATTATAAAGAGGAAAGATTTGTTTGTTTGTTTGTTTCGAATAGGCTCCGAAACTACTGGACCGATTTGAAAAATTATTTTTCCATTAGAAGCCGACATTGTCCCTGATGAACATAGGCTACTTTTTTTTAATTTTTTTTTTATATTATTTTTTTGTTTCATGTGTGTTTTAATGTTTCCGAAGCGAAGCGAGGGCGGGTCGCTAGTTTTAAATAAAAACAAGCTGTACTTACGAAAATTTTCTGTCACTAGTGTTCGCGGGATGATCGAAATTACTCACACATCATATTTTTGATTCCTTTCATCTACTAGGCTTTTTAATTTGTTCATGAAATTTTTAAAGAATAAACAAACTACGAATATTGATTGACAGAGCAGAAAAAGATTTACATAAATTGAAAAATAAACTGTCGTTGTTGTAGTCCTTGGGTACCCCGCTGGTACATGGGGCCTTCACAAGTTGTCTCCACTTGACCCTGTCTTGCGCTTGCTCCTTGACATCTCTCCAGGTCACGTTGGCAAGCCTCATCTCACTCTCTACGGTGCGTCGCCAAGTATGTACAGGGTGACCATGTCTTGTCCTGCCAAGCGGTTGCCACTCAAACGCAACTAGAGTGTAGACTGTGTCCTATCCAACACCATTTCCGATGGGCAATGTCTTGCGCGATGAGATTTTGGTCACATTCAGAAAAATAAACTATTTAAAATAAAATAAAATTGATGACGATAAATACGTTATTGATGTACGAGTATGTAGCTATTGAGCCAAACAAAATCATGTAAATCTAAACAAAATAGACAGAATAGGAAATGCTACTTCATTGCTTTGGCTGTTAGGTATTTGTATGTAAATAAATCACTGATATACTGATTACTGAATAAAGTAATGATCCAACATATTATTATACCTATAAAATGAGGAATTATCTGCCTTCAATTTACTCGAAATCACCAAACTCGAACTACGCCGTGTGGTGCTTAAGTATGTTTTCAAAACTTCTTAACTTTAACAACGTCATTATTCACACGGTCACCGACAGTAAAACGCATTGAGACGATGTCTCTTTGGAAATTTTGATTGCATTCTTTATTTTGTTCGAAATTAGTTTTCGCGGTTTGTTTGAATAATTCAATAGCTTCCTGCTCGTATCCATTTCGCCCAACGCGGAATACACTATTTTATACATTATACACAAAGTTCATATTTTCTTATTTTTATTTTTATAAACTTAAAATGCGAACAGCGAATTTAAATATTTTATCAGAGTTGTCAAATTTGTAACATTAAAATGTATTATTATATGGAACAGACTTCCGTCTAAACAAAGATACTCTATAAGCTTCAAATTTTCTTCTTCTTTCTTTCAAATTTGTATTTATTTTACTAAAACGACAAATCTAATGTTACTAGACATGCCTCACGACTTTATTCACGATTTATATATAAAAAAGATAACAAAAAAAATTTTTTTTTTCGGAAAATAAAACACGGAAAATAAGAGTTTTTGATGTACCTACCTCGTTGCATATATTAATGAAGAGTGAAATTCGATTACACTCTGCTTTAAGTATCGCTAATTTTATTAAAAGCAAACCCACAGACACAGCCTACTGAGTTTCTCGCCGAATCTTCTCAGTGGGTCGCGTTTCCGATGGTGGTAGATTCTGCGAAGCGCTGCTCTTGCTAGGGCCAGTGTTAGCACCACTCCGGTTTGAGCCCGTGAGCTCACCTACATGTTAGAGTGAAACTGATATAGCCTCTCAAGGTTATCGGCACAGGTAGGATTAAAAAAATTCGCGGTATTAAAGCATCGATTTCTTGGACTTATTTGAGTGCCACCTATTGCATCATATCTGAAGTGCCAACAACAACAATCATAAAATCATTTTGAAGTGAACTGTGAGCTCCCGCCTTCTAATAATCTACGGTAGTAAAAATACTAGGGCTCTTTCGTTCGTACGTAGGTATCGTTCCTTTTTGACTAATTAACACTATTTTAAATAAGATCGTAAAATGAGTTTGATTCGGGCGAAGAATCCCTAAGGAAATTCTAAGAATATTTGGCAGAACCATACAAAACCCTTTAATATTCCCGACTTGCTACACAGCTCATTTACCTTAAGAAAGAATATTATGTTATCTTTGTATTTTAATCTGAGAACAACAAAAGATTCCTCAACCTCTTTTTATTATGGAAAATTTCAATACTTCGTACAAAAAACACTTGAGAGAATTATTTTTTATTTTTGCCGTAAAAATACAGTCGACTTTAATCGAAGTTAAGAAATATTCTGTGTACATTTTTAAAGGAGTAGTTCATTACTTCTTTTGTAGAAGAAAATGAAAAAGCCAGGATTTTTTTTAATTTTATGTTCGTGCATTTGCTTCTACAGTAAATGAATATACTCTTTAATTCGCAGTAAAAAATAAACAATCTACAAAATCAAACTATTTTACTTACTTATTTTATTATATTTTTTATCAAGTACCAATTTCTCCAATATTTCTTCGATTTCTTTTATATTGGAACTGTAAACGAGTTTGCTATCAATAAAAAAATAGGAAACAGCCAGTTTTCTTAACTGTCAATAACAAAAACAATAAAGTGGAATTTAAAGGTACAAATACAATCTAAATCTTGAGGTATCAGTGATTACGGTAGAATTTCGAGCGCTAGGTATAAAAGTACCTCATTTCTTCTCAAGCAAGAGCAGCAAATGAGCTTAATTTTCAATACACTCATATCATTCATGTGTAATTTTAGCTGTATGAAGGCATAGTATCAAACTTACCATAGAACCGAATAATACCGTTGTAATAAATAGAATAATTATAAGGGAACTGGGCTATAAGTGAACTACCTATGTAATTAATTTAAAATTTAGGGTGGCTGGAACTGCGGCACGAATAGCAATGTTTTCAATATTGTATAGGGGCGGTAAATATGATACGACCAAAATGGAATAATGAACAAATACAATACTGCCGTCAATTCAACTGGTATTACCCAAGCGAAGCTGCTAACATTTTACTTTAACGAAATTCACCCCTTTGCCACCTACAAACAAAAGGATAGTCTTACATTTTTAATTGATATTAATCTATGAAATTTAAATTCGAAAGTAACTTTACAAAATTCAATAGAAGTTCGTTGACTGAAGTTGTTCATGTTTGTCCCTTTTGTTCTATATTTAAATTAGAAAATAATTAAACTTAAAATCTATATCTTATAAACTTTTACAATGCTCGTGCTCTATATTTTGACGTCACAATCCAAGTGCCAATTATACGCTTCTACCATATGATAGGCAATGAATGATACCGGATATCCTATATATATAATTATCTATATTATATGATATTTTTTTTTATTGCTTAGATGGGTGGACGAGCTCACAGCCCACCTGGTGTTAAGTGATTACTGGAGCCCATAGACATCACGAAAATGCGCCACCCACCTTGTGATATAAGTTCTAAGGTCTCAAGTATAGTTACAACGGCTGCCCCACCCTTCAAACCGAAACGCATTACTGCTTCACGGCAGAAATAGACAGGGTGGTGGTACCCACCCGCGCGGACTTACAAGAGGTCCTGCCGCCAGTAAAAATACGTCACTTGTTACAGTGAATGGTGGTTTAACAAAAATCCTAATGTTAAGTGGTTACCGTTATAACCCATAGATAAAATTTATGTACATATCTACGCTTAGTATTTCGACTATTTAATTTTTTTAAGCAGAGATTCCAATACCTTATCTTATATTTTCGGTTCCATCAGCAAAAGACGTTCGAAGAACTTTTGCGTTTGTATCTGGCTAAATATTTTAAGGGTATATGTAGGTAGTGAGAAACTCTTGTCAGCGCTAAATGTCGATTCTCAAGTTTCAGACTAACTCGGACTATCTACACAGTGTAACATGGAATATCTAAAGGGTGCAGTAATGTTATAGTCCCAGAGCGTTGAGCCTTGAAGTCATCGTGGCTTAAAGGATAAGACGTCGGGCGCATTCGTGTTGAGCGATGCACCGGTGTTCGAATCCCGCAAGCGGGTACCAATTTTTCTCCACGATGAAGAAATAACATCGTGTAATAAAAATCAAACCGGCAAAATTATAATTTGCCTAATTACTGGTGGTAGGACCTCTTGTGAGCCCGCACGGGTAGGTACCACCACCCCTCCTATTTTTGCCGTGCAGCAGTAATGCGTTTCGGTTTGAAGAGTGGGGCAGCCATTGTAACTATACTTGAGACCTTAGAACTTATATCTCAAGATGGGTGGCGCATTTACGTTGTAGATGTCTATGGGCTCCAGTAACCACTTAGCACCAGGTGGGCTTTGAGCTCATCCACCCAACTAAGCAATAAAAAAAAAGATTTGTTCCCATCAGTAACAAATTGCTATTTTTATTAACTAGAAAGAAATAAGGTCGTTAGAGACTTTGAATTTCATTGTATTATTCATCTAAACTTCGCCATATCTTGGAGGTGCAAACTAAAAAGTATTTTTTCAATAAATTTGAAACAAGGATATTATGTCTCACGAGTTCCTCTGTTCATTAACGTAAAAAAAATTGTAGCTCAAAAATATATAAATCCGATGAAAATATTCAGAGTAGAGTGACAATCAAAGGCTTATTACTTAAACAAGACAGCTTAATCATAATAAGTTGATTTAAACCTCCAAGCAGTATATCTGGCTCTTAGAGTATTAGGGTATAACATATGACGTCATGATCCGACAGAGGTGTGTTCAGTTGAACCTAAGTAATTGAACCGGTTCATGTGAATTCACAGACATTCGCAATAAAAGGAAACTTTGTAACATTTCAATATTGAATTTTGGCTTTTTAAGAACAATTTGAAAATTCACTGAATCGTGTATTAATCATTAATTTAAGTTATTTTCAAAAGTAATACTCTATAATATGTATCTTGCATAATTTTAAATAGTGTTTTTTTTGGTTGAATTTAACAACACAATATTTCGAATAATAAATATAAATGAGCACTTGTAGTATTGTTAGCCTACCAATGTTTCACCTGCAAATAACATCACAAAGGAATTGATAGCCACATTGAACTGTTATGATTAATTTTCTAAATTAGATTCTGGATAAATCGTGCGGATTACTATGCAGCAGCACACTCGATATTGAATGCAATTCCAATGAGACTAAGGTTTATAATTTTGTGTATCCGTTAACAATGTAAATTAAATATGCAAAAACAATCAACCACCATGCTATGAACATTTGTCGGTTATTAGTCTGCCATTTGGTTGAACGCCTTCCTCTATTATTTCGTTCATAAAAAACGATACAAAAAAAACGGGGAAATGTAACGGACGTGATGCCACAAGGATACCAGCTATTCCTCGCGGCGTACAAAGTTGTTACGTAATAAAAAAAACTAACGCGAATAAATCCAAACGCAAAAAAATCCTCGAAATTGCGCAAACTACGTTAACACCGCCCGCTTCGCACAAAGGCTACGCGAATCTGAGACTGGGAGATTCGGTTGTTTTGAATAGGCGCGCGATTTGTCACAACAAATTATTCAGACGCCTTGTCGCTTTGAAAAGGGTGTCTTTTTATTTCTCGAATGCGGAATAATTTCGGGAGCGACGATGATGTGAATTGGACTTATTAAGCGCCGGCTTTTGTCAGTAGTCAGTTACTGTTTTTATGACTTTGTTTTGATACCAATGAGCTGCATTGGGATTGTGTATTTTATTTATCGCGAATTAGTATTCAAAAAAACGAAACAACAGGAACCTATTTTTTATTATTTTTCAATATATAATTTTTATTAAGTTAGATTTAGATTTATTTATGTTAGAGGAAGTCTAAAAGTGGCACCTGTGACAAAGAAGTGGAGAAGTGCGCGTTTGGGATGGCATGGACATGTGATGAGACGAAATAAAATTGAGGTTGGTAAGAGAGTGTTAACTATGAATGTGGAAGGATATAGACGAAGAAGTAGACTTAAGAAGAAATGGATGGATTGCGTGAAAGAAGATATGTGTAAGAAGGAAGTGAGCGAATAAAATGTATATGATAGAAGAGTATGGAAGGAGAAAACATGTTGCGCCGACCCCAGGTGACTGGGAGAAGGGCAGGATAATGACGATATAATTTTTATTATTAAAAATAAAAGCAATCGTTCGTTCGAAAAAGTATGACTGAATACTAGTTTTCTGTTACATCCAACATTCGGAACAGACGTTCGTAAGAGTAAGGTACGAGAGAGTAAGTATATTTTAGTCTAAAAGATGAGACTACAAAAATAAGATTATAGAATACATATCCCAATGCATTTAAACAACAATACTATCACTGAAAAAATTTCACTAATAGATTACTGAATTCCTTGGAAAACAGAACACAATGTTACACGTTTTATCACAGTTGGGAGCGAACTGTAGAACAGAAAAACGTCCTTGTAGAGTTGTTTTTGAAATGAGTATGTTTTATATTTGTTTTAAGAGGAAATTCCAAATAACATCACCTAAAGCTTACTAGCTAACTTATTCTATTCTTTTCAAATTTTATTCATGCATCATAGGAAAAAAGAAATGAGAGAGAAAAAAATTAACAGTCAAAACCATCCCTCAAAACTGTTGAAGGGTCGGATTATCGCTTGATCAATCCTGACAGTCACAAGCCCTATTGCATACCCAGAGAACCTACCACTCTTACTTCTGCCGAGAAGAAGTCATACATTTTGGTTCAAAGAGCTCCAAATTCATAGGTTCAGACAACCGTTTCAACACTTCGATTTCATTTCTCAGAATGAAAAACCAAAAAAAAAAAACACGAATAACAAATCATTTCATCCACCAATCCACACTCCAATTGTACAGTCATTTTCTGCACAAAAAAGTGTTTGTTTTTCGACATAAGTCGACGTTAACACCCCGTTAGCGAGAGCAAATCCCAAGCAAAAAGCTGTACTACGCCCCGAGACGTAGACAAATCGTTTTCTATATTTACCGTATGCATCTTTCCTATAAATTCTCGACGGAAAATCTTGGAGAGTTTTTGTGAACATGAGTTGTCTATTCCACCTTTATCGATGAATTGAATCGGTTTATTTTTTTGCTACGTTGCCTTTAAAACCTCTTCAGTTCTTACTAGAAGATTAACACAAAAAACTGGATCATAATCTCTGATTCGAATAAAACTATTGAATCTAATTTTTAAGTTTCAGCTTCAGAAAGACCCTTAACTCAACTAAATTATATTTGATTAGAATATATTTTTATTCATTGATTAAGTCATAATGCCACTTTGCTCATAGCTCAACTAATTTTAAGGGATTAGTGGAGCCTATCAACATGAATGTACATACATTGTCATCCTTGTGATTTTTGGGTACAAACAGGCAAAGCAGTACCCACCCTTCTTTTTTGGACCGGACGGGGGTCGAATCTATATCGTGATCCCGAACCGAGGGGATGCGCAGCCTATATGGGACAATCAAAATGGCCCTCACCCACTAAATTACTTCCCAAGTCATTCAGGCACCCGATCTCGCCTGAGATAGAACCCGGGACCACTTTACGTCTCAGACAGTGCTTTTAATGTTCAGGGATAGCCCACTAGACCATACCCAGATTGTCGGGTCGGTAAGCGATATACCGCACACCGGTCGCAAATCAACTGGTGCGTTCCGCTAGAGTGCTGGTATCCGCACGGCCTTAACATCCTACGGTTACCAGCAGCATATGGCGAGTCGTCGACCACAATTACTGCTAGCCTACTGCAAATAATTATTTAAAGAGAACATGCCCAATAAGACCCCAATAAGTTTGGTTCAGGGATAGGCTTTATATCAAACAACGCTGTGATTTAGAGCATAGAATTTGATTTATTAAAATGAAATACACATAAAATCGAGAAACCTTTGTCGCGAAAATCAGAGCAGATTCAGCGAATGACACGGTAAATACAGTTCAGAGTTGCCTTTATTGCTTTATAAGATTTCCCGTTCAGTTCACTCAGGCAGATCGGATCGGCTTCCTTTTTTTGTCTTGTAACCTATTTGTATAATGCTGACAATACGACCCCCTTTCGAATATAATCAAATCCAGCTTGATTCAAATGAACGAAATAAATAGTTTAAAGTACCTTCAAATTGGTGTAATGCTTTTGTTTTCCTCGTTTTTAAAGATAAACCTTAATATTTAATTACCACGAAAATGCATCATGAACAATGTATTTATTGTAATACTAGCGACCCGCCCTCGCTTCGCTTCGGAAACATTAAAACACACAGGAAAACAAAAAAATAAAATAAAAAAAAAATAAAAAAAAGTAGCCTATGTTCATCAGGGACAATGTCGGCTTCTAATGGAAAAAGAATTTTTCAAATCGGTCCAGTAGTTTCGGAGCCTATTCGAAACAAACAAACAAACAAATCTTTCCTCTTTATAATATTAGTATAGATATAGATATTTCTTTAAGTCGCATGAATCGAAAACTATGTCGATTTAAAAAAAATAGTAAGCGCGTAGGGTCAACGGCCTCGTGGGAGACATTCGCTTTGGACAGAGGGTTCACGAAATTTATATGTACATACTAAAACGTCTATTAGTATTTATGATTAAGTTGACAAATGAATGTGTTCTTTGAATTGGTTTTTTGACCTGTTCTGTGATTTTCATCAGCTGTTTATATCAGTGTAAGATTGAATGTTTTTGCGGGTAAAAGTAATTTTAATTACGCGACTGTTGTAACTACACTGGGACCTTAGAACTTATATCTCAAGGTGGGTGGCGCATTAACGTTGTAGATGTCTATGGGCTCCAGTAACCACTTAGCACCAGGTGGGCTGTGAGCTCGTCCACCCATCTAAGCATTAAAAAAAAAAAAAAAACGCGAAAACCGCCAAAAATACTGAACTCTTTTCTCTCTTTCCTGATTTGCGGCCGCCTAAAAATGATAGCTTCTCAGACCAACAATGTTCGCTACATTACACGCGAGAAAATGTGAAACTTTTTATCAAATAAACTAAATGTCAGCACGAACTATAGGAAGTCCGGTTTATTGACAAAGTTGTGAAGTTGTTGCCGATGACTCTGGCATTGATATATTGCAGTTCCTTATTGAATTTTTTTTTACGTGCGCTAGAAAAGTAAAGCTGATCGTACATATGTATTCATAGTTCGAATTTAGAATTAAATATCAAGAAAATTCTAACGATAATATATTTAATTTCAATGAACATTCACAATTTAAAAAAAAAGGCGCAGACAATACGCGGTAGCTTTTCCGAGTTTATAGTTAAAGAGTTAGAATCCTGGGTGTCAAACCTGGGGTGAGTGCCAATTTTTCTGAATGATAATTGAGCGCCTTATATTTATTTTTTCAACGGTATAGGTGATGAAGCAACAATATCGTATTATGGCGACTAAAAAGGCCAATACGACATCTAGGTAGAAAGACTTCAAACTATTTGGTGGTAGTCGAAAAAGAAAAGGAAGAATGGCAAATGATTGCCAAAAAAAAGAATGAAGAAAGTTTACATGTAAAATGATTTTATGACAACTGATTCGGAACATAAATAAAAGATACTAAATACATATGCATGCTTCATAAAAGATACCTATAGGGTAAAAAGGTCCTTAAAAGGAAGGTCTTTTAAAAGAAAGGTCTTTAGTGTTTTTTTTATTAATTTTTATTGCTTAGATAGGTGGACGAGCTCACAGCCCACCTGGTGTCAAGTGGTTGCTGGAGCCCATAGACATCTACAACGTAAATGCGCCATCCACCTTGAGATATAAGTTCTAAGATCTCAGTATAGTTACAGCGGCTGCCCCAACCTTCAAATCCTACTCGCGCGGACTCACAAGAGGTCGTACCACCAGTAATAGTGTAATACAACCAACCAAAATTTATTTTTTGTAATTTAGTAAGTAATTTTTTTATTAACCTTATAAACAGATGAACATATATAAGACCCAGTTAATCCTGAGTGGGCACCTTTGATGGATGGGACATCAGTAATGTCAGAAGCACAGCTAAATCGCTCTCTGTCGCTGTGGACTTTTCTCAAACCTCTTTTGAAGATTTACTATATCACATAGTCCAATGAACGCCGCGGAGGAAAGTTCATACGTCATTTCATGCTCATTCATACAAGTTCAGATGGAACGTGACAAAAAATATATCTGGAAACGCACTATGAATGACCGCAGTGGCTCTTCGTAGTATGGTTGAAATATGGTCTAGTGGCGGGCAGTTCGCTGAGAGGAAGGAGATGGCAGAATAATTTTAAGCCATTCTTCAAAGAAATCCTCATGAAACCTATCACATTTTGAGTCTGCCTATATCTGCAGTTGAAAAAGTCATGCTTTATCGTTTGAAGACTGGTATAGCGTATACGTTGACCACTATTAAAGCTCATTCCTCAAGGTAAGCCGCATTTAAGTAGACCCTGACAACTATGTAGAAAATGGATCAATTAAAAAACAAATAGGTTTAAGGAAATACAATCACAGTAGTTAAGGCCACAAATAAACGAGTATGAGCGTGCTAGAATCCTGACAATGAATATACTAGGTCAACGAAACTAAATTCAAAAAATTCCCAAAAAACGAGAAATTTCGCAAAGCCTTCAGATTATTATTAAGTACACGGTTTCACTCGTAATGGAAAATCGGGTGATGGTAGGCCTCGTTCCCCCCACTGCTCCGGGGGAAGGTGCAACGCGGCGCCATCAAGGCGGGCTCCCGGCACGTCGACCGAAAGAGCCGGTGGTCGTATCGCCGGTGGCCGCTAGTCCAGTGTCTGGGGAACGGCGGGATGGATGTAATACCCTCTACATCGACCCTGTCCCGCCGTCTCAATAGCCCCGGCTGAGCTCCGTCCCGGTCCGGGGTCGGGCGCCGCCATGAGGTTCAACCCCCACATACCCCACCCGCCGTTCGGTTGGGGATCCGATTATTTTCTACTGAGTGAAAAAAAAGCACATGGCTGATTTCTAAATAATGACGTGCTTGTCCAAAAGACCTATAACGAAAATTTAAAAAACTGAAACGCCTGCAACACCCTCTCACCAAAACCATTCAGAATTTCACGAAACTTACTGGCACTTTAAGAATAGTTAAGTATTTTGACGGAAAGCAAACAATTCAATCAGACTCAAGTCATTGAACTCGAACTTAGCATATTTACCTTTATACCATAAACGTTTTGTGTTTGTCGTCACGCCCTAAATTTCGAAATGCAAAAAAATATTAAATTCGAATGAAAAATGACGTGATGCCATCTGTGAGCTGGCAGATTTAATTATCCGGTGCGCCTTTTATAACGAAAACTCAATTTAACACACCTTTATCGAGAGAAGCTCTCGGCCAAACGTTTATTTCCTCATATACAAATATCACATCAATAATATAAATCAGCTATAATATTTACTAACTTAATTGACTTATGTTACGTCAAAAAAAAACAAATAGGATTTTAACTTCGTTAAATAATTACACTGAGAAACATTTACTAGTGCTACAGGACATGGGCCATTTTCGGCCCAGCTACTCGTCCTCTCAAGGACATTAATGAAATATCTATAGAAAAAACATTTCATTTTTACATACTTATTGTAAAATTTAAGGGTATTTTAATGGTGGTATAATTAAAATCATAAATAAAAAATATATTACCTTGACTAAGCTACATTGATAATATAAAGGAGTTGCCATAGGTAAAATATATTTATGTTTTAAGCAATTGACATTAAATCTTCTTAAAAAAACATTATATTGCAAAAAACTAGCAAAATGTATTAACATATTTAATTAATGGATTTTAAAATTAATATAAGATATTATACCTAAACAAAAATCTATTTTTATACTTTTAAATCCGTAGAATAAATCATTACATGGATTAATAATTCTTGAGCCTAAGCAAAAAAAACTACGATGTTTATTGACGTTTTACATTTGATCACTCGTTTTCGCACTCTTCCGCATTATGGACATTATTTTACCTGCCTGCCTGCCTACCTGGATATTATTATACCTGCTTATTTAGAATATTTGAATAGAATATTTAGCTTTAAGAATATTTAGAATTAGGTCTGTGTCATAAAGTATAGTAATATAAATAATATTTAAGCTGATGATGATGTTAAAGTATTAGTGTATTGACAGCAAAATCATATGATACAACCTAAAATTCTTATCTTATTTTTAAAACATCTCTGTATCTCCATGAACGATATTGATTTTAATTTGTTTATAACAACATAGTCTGTTATTTAAACTTAATTTCGTTACTGCCCTTGAACTTCGTTTAGTGGGCCGTGCAATGTATGGAGAGTGGCCCATGTCCTTTATTTATCTCGATTTACAAATGAACTCGCCCACCTTATCTATATATTAATACGTGAAGCAAAAACTTTATATCCCTTTTTACGAAAATTGCGCAGACAGAGGAGTATGAAATTTTCCACACTTATAGAGAATATAGAGAAGAAGTGCACAATGCCAATATTTTTATAAAATAATGCATAAAAAATACATTAAATCAATAAAGAAAACATTACACACACTACATACCATGTATCTGACGCACACACGCATGCATGCATAATATTTATTGTCAAACTTTTGTTTTTGACGTCTGTTGTCAAATTAAGAATAGATTAAATATTGTTTGTCTTTGTTAATATTCTTTATAGTGTAGTCTTGGCGAAATTTGTGATTATAGAAGTATAAAATACAATCATAATAGTGTACAAACTTACAATTCCAATTAATTATAGTCGAATTTCGTCTACTGCGGGACCTCTAGTCTACATTATTTCGAAATCTCAATTAACTGGCTGCCCGTACAAATCGAACGCATAATTCTTAATCTTGTTTCATTCAGGCCCGCGATACGGCTTAGTGAGATATAAATTCGACTTATTCATTACATTGCATACATTTACTTACCTTTACGGTATGTACACTTTGTTTTTCTTTGTGCACAACTCTGCAGACGGTACACGTATGTACCTCTTTTATGTACATAATATGAGATATAATTTTTTTTAAGGGATTTTATGACCTGGTAACTGAGACCTTTAAGTCATGTCTTATTTTAATTTATATTCATAATATATTTTTATGAAAAATGATATTATGGAGTGAAATGAAATGGGATGAAATATAATCCCAGTGAAATGGTGGTCATTTACTAAGATTTTTTCAGTGGACTTTTTGGAGGATCCCGAGAAGTTACGTCCAGCGGCTTTGTTTCATTTTCCCACATTTGTGCACTTTCACAGATATCAAACAGTTAATAAACCACCATCATTACACATTTAAACTCGAAGAAACACTAAATAGACAAAATAAAACAAATCACACAACTTCACTCCTCGCGTTTCCGTCAAAAAGTCCTATGAGATATAATATGCCTACGAATATACAGATTAGCACGAAAACAAGTAGTATAATGACACACTTTTACTTAATGGTGGTAGGACCTCTTGTGAGTCCGCACGGGTAGGTACCACTACCCCGCCTATTTCTGCCGTGCAGCAGTAATGCGTTTCGGTTTGAAGGGTGGGGCAGCCGTTGTAACTCTACTGACCCCTTAGAACTTATATCTCAAGGTGGGTGGCGCATTTACGTTGTAGTTGTCTATGGGCTACAGTAACCACTTAACACCAGATGGGTTGTTAGCTCGTCCACCCATCTAAGCCATAAAAAATACAATCGTCTCTAACCACGACAAATGTAAAATATTCGGAACGTCGGAAGTAATAAAATGTTACTAAAAAAATGCAATAGTAAAAGTACTTTGAATTATGTCTGCGGCTCGAAAATACCGAAGAAAATGAGTAGT
The DNA here is from genome assembly GCF_030267445.1 of Bombyx mandarina. Taxonomy (NCBI): domain Eukaryota; kingdom Metazoa; phylum Arthropoda; class Insecta; order Lepidoptera; family Bombycidae; genus Bombyx; species Bombyx mandarina. The sequence goes on from NC_143223.1 coordinate 4,978,918, forward strand.
TTAATAAATATTAAATTACCGTTTTGCCATTTCGAACTATTTATCACCAATATCGCCACGTCTTCTAAAAGCTAAAGTTGTAATAGTATTTATTAGTTGCATAGTCTTATTACTTTACTATCTTCCTTTTTTCCTCCTAATTCCTGACGTGTTGTGGCCCATACGATTTGTGTCATTTCACAGTGCTGCTATATCCGACACGTTCCGTTTCACATTCAGATAATATGATGAACAACCGCAACTTATGAGATACAGTTTGAGAAACAGAATTTACGTAATAATATTCTTTTTAACTAAGGAAAACATTGTAAATAAAATTTGGTCAATGTGTGCTAAATGGTTTTTTCACACACAGACTAGCAACGGGAGACATCCCTAAGAAAAAAGACAGGCTGTCAGATTGACGGAAAAATGTCATGATATAAAAAAAAGTTTTTTACGTTTTTAAAAGGTTCAAAGATAAAAACCAATGGATTGTTAATGTATACGATTTTAAGGTGCGCGTGGAATAAATAAGTGCTTCCTATACTGCAGTTTGAGTTGAATCCGCAACGACGACAGTTGACAACATATTTCCTAAGAATGCTATTTAAAATAGATCGAATTATTAAACGCGGGATTGTATGAGAAAGGTTGTCCATAGACGTGCTTCTGTTTGTTGTAAAAGCTAATTTATCTTTTAACCCTTTAACGGGCGTCGGTCTGCGGTCACAACTCGGTCTATCGGTTTAATTAAACGCCCAGAACCGAACGTTTCCCGGAACCTAATGTTTCGTAAAGCGCTGATACTAAATTGGCGAATTTTATTAGTCGACCGATCTAAAGTTTTTAAGAATTTAATATAAAGTACTAGCTCACCCGATAGACTTCGTAGTGCTTCAATCGATAAATAAAAGACCTAAACTTTTGTAGAAAATATACTTAAAACAAACAAAAGGGATCCGTCCGGGCACACATCAAAGGAAAAACAAAATTGATATTTTTATTTAATTCCGAGCATTTTCATATTTATCTAGCTTTTAAACCTTCTCTGGACTTCCACAAATAATTCAAGAACAAAATTAGCCAAATCGGTCCAGCCGTTCTCTACTTTTAGCGAGACTAACGAACAGCAATTTTTTTTTTTTTTTTTATTGCTTAGCTGTGTGGACGAGCTCACAGCCCACCTGATGTTAAGTGGTTACTGGAGCCCATAGACATCTACAACGTAAATGCGCCACACACCTTGAGATATAGTTCTAAGGTCTCAGTATAGTCACAACGGCTGCCCCACCCTTCAAACCGAAACGCATTACTGCTTCACGGCAGAAATAGGCGGGGCGGTGGTACCTACCCGTGCGGACTCACAAGAGGTCCTACCACCAGTAATTACGCAAATTATAATTTTGCGGGTTTCATTTTTATTACACGATGTTATTCCTTCACCGTGGAAGTCAATCGTGAACATTTCTTGAGTACGTATTTCATTAGAAAAATTGGTACCCGCCTGCGGGATTCGAACACCGGTGCATCGCTTCAACACGAATGCACCGGACGTCTTATCCGTTAGGCCACGACGACCACATTTCATTAGAAAAATTGGTACCCGCCTGCGGGATTCGAACACCGGTGCATCGCTTCAACACGAATGCACCGGACGTCTTATCCGTTAGGCCACGACGACCACAAAATTAATTTTTATTAATTTTTATATATACCTAGTCAGGTCATAAATTCTGTCACATGTTTAATGTAAAATAATTGAAGCAAGTTTATTCATTATGTAACCATTCATATACCAAAATGAACTTAACAAAACATAGATTCTTATGACACTAAAGTTTATTCAAAATGACCTCCGTGATTTTGAATACAGGCCTTCAATCTGCGCGGCCAGTCGTCTATCGCAGCACGAACGAGGTCCATGTCAATATCGGCGGCTGCCTTAATCAAGGATGTTTTGAGTGACTCCAAATTGGGATGAGGCTTTAAGCACGCCTTTTCCTCCAAGTGTTGCCATATCTTGTAATCTAACGGATTCAAATCTGGACTGGAGGAGGGCCAGTCTTCGTGCCGGATGAAGTCGATTTCACGCGCCGCCAGCCAGTCTTGTGTGCTCTTCGCTCTATGAGCTGGCGCCGAATCTTGTTGGAATACCCAGTGCCTGTTATTGAACATGGTATGAGAAACAGGTTCCACAAGGTTCGTCAGGACTGTATTTTGATACACAACTGCATTCGTTTTTACACCTTTCTCACAAAAATGTACCTCTGTTAAGCCCCAATAAGAAACTCCCAACTATACCATGAGCGAGGATGGAAAATGACCTCGTTGGACACGCGGAATACGGTTGCTCGCTTCTTCACTACTGTGTGCGTACACCTTATCATTTTGTATGTTGTAGCTCTCTTCTACGGTAAAAAATTTTTCATCCGAAAAAATAATTTCCCGATATTTTTTTCCCGCGTACCGCTTCAACAAAGCGCGGCATCTCTTCAGTCTCAGGTCCATTAGACGAGCATTCAAACGATGTCCTGTTTTTCTTCGATATGCCCGAAGTCCTAAGTCTTCATTTAACACCCTTTTCACCGTGGTTCTGCTTAACCCCATCTGAAGGGCCAACAGTTTCTGCTTACTTTTGGGATTTCTTTGAATTCGCGCCTTCACAGCTTTTATCACTGCTGGAGTCCTAACAGACCGAGGGCGACCACTTCTTGACCTGTCATCAACACTAGAGTTTTCATTGTATCGTTTGATGGTATGATAAACGAATCTTTTGGTTATATTCAAACTTTTCAGTATATTAAAAATTTGAATTGGCGCGTAACCGCAACGATGCAACGCAATAACTGCAACACAGTCTTCTTTAAGCGTCCACTCCATATTTAAAAATGAGTAAAATTATAAAAGTATACATTTTTATTTTCATGAACAATTCGAGATTCGAATTCAATAAACTTTTTGGTGGCCAGCATTCTAAAAGAAAAGTTTTTACTGTGTGACAATACTTATGACCTGACTAGTTATAGATTATTAGGGGTTAAAATATGAAATTGCCGATTTGTATTGATAATTTGAAATTCGTTTTTTTTTTTCATTTAACATACTTATACCACGAAAGCGTTTAAACCAAAATCGCACGGTGCGTTCATTAGCAGTCCCCTCTCCAAACGCAACATTGATATTGCGAGCTGTTTCTGCAATGTTAGTTCCGCGTCGGAACTCTTATTCAAGAATCCCTCGATTTTTTGAAGTATCCATCTTTCTTGTCTAAGCTGAATAAAAAAAATAAGTGAAAGTCGATAATCGAGTGTTGCACATTTTTTAAAAGAAGAACCTCATAGGTCGCTTTTTTTAATTTATTTTTTTATAATAAATAAATATTTACTAACAATCACGCCACGTTAACTGGTCTCGTGCTAAGTTCGTAGTTACAGGTACCAGATAACGGAAATAAATGTAAGATTTTTATTATACACATACATATATTTAATATAGATCCATAACCCTGGAAAAGACATTTATATTTATCTTACAAATATCTTCCCTTGGCGGGATTCGAACCCGCGACCCCCTAATGTAGCGACCATGTCACTTAACACGACACCAGACGGCCGTTTTTTAAAAAGTTTCCCTCAAAAATCTCAAGCCATGAAGGTTCTATGTCAATTCGAAGTAACTATTACGATAGAATGGCAATTTCATAATTTAACCCCTATTATTTTCGATAACGTATTATCCGTCGCTCAAAAATCAGAAATATTATCAAAGCAACTGATGTATTAGTTCAAGCCTTAACTTTAAAATGGAAATGGGCTGGACATGTAACACGCCTTCAGGACCAAAGATGAACAAAATACGTAAAAATATGGACGGGCCCACTAGGAAAAAGAAAGAGGAGTAGACCATATAGTAGATGGGAAGACTTGATAAAGAAAGTAGCAACTACAAACTGGGTTAAAATTGCCCAATCTCGAGAAGATTGGCTATCTTTGGAGGATGTCTTTACCCGAGGAGGGGTTCTTGCCAGTGGGAAATAATACCTAATATTATTAATTATTAACAAACATATATAACTAGTCAGGTCATAAGTATTGTCACACAGTAAAAACTTTTCTTTTAGAATGCTGGCCACAAAAAAGTTTACTGAATTCGAATTTCGAATTGTTCATGAAAATAAAAATGTATACTTTTAGAATTTTACTCATTTTTAAATATGGAGTGGACGCTTAAAGAAGACCGTGTTGCAGTTATTGCGTTGCATCGTTGCGGTTACGCGCCAATTCAAATTTTTAACATACTGAAAATTTTGAATATAACCAAAAGATTCGTTTATCGTACCATCAAACGATACAATGAAGACTCTAGTGTAGATTACAGGTCAAGAAGTGGTCGCCCTCGGTCTGTTAGGACTCCAGCAGTGATAAAAGCTGTGAAGGCGCGAATTCAAAGAAATCCCAAACGTAAGCAGAAACTGATGGCCCTTCAGATGGGGTTAAGCAGAACCACGGTGAAAAGGGTGTTAAATGAAGACTTAGGGCTTCGGGCGTATCGAAGAAAAACAGGACATCGTTTGAATGCTCGTGGACCTGAGACTGAAGAGATGCCGCGCTTTGTTGAAGCGGTACGCGGGAAAAAAATATGGGGAAATTCTTTTTTCGGATGAAAAAATTTTTACCGTAGAAGAGAGCTACAATAAACAAAATGATAAGGTGTACGCACACAGTAGTGAAGAAGCGAGCAACCGTATTCCGCGTGTCCAACGAGGTCATTTTCCATCCTCGCTCATGGTATGGTTGGGAGTTTCTTATTGGGGCTTAACAGAGGTACATTTTTGTGAGAAAGGTGTAAAACGAATGCAGTTGTGTATCAAAATACAGTCCTGACGAACCTTGTGGAACCTGTTTCTCATACCATGTTCAATAACAGGCACTGGGTATTCCAACAAGATTCGGCGCCAGCTCATAGAGCGAAGAGCACACAAGACTGGCTGGCGGCGTGTGAAATCGACTTCATCCGGCACGAAGACTGGCCCTCCTCCAGTCCAGATTTGAATCAGTTAGATTATAAGATATGGCAACACTTGGAGGAAAAGGCGTGCTCAAAGCCTCATCCCAATTTGGAGTCACTCAAGACATCCTTGATTAAGGCAGCCGCCGATATTGACATGGACCTCGTTCGTGCTGCGATAGACGACTGGCCGCGCAGATTGAAGGCCTGTATTCAAAATCACGGAGGTCATTTTGAATAAACTTTAGTGTCATAAGAATCTATGTTTTGTTAAGTTCATTTTGGTATATGAATGGTTACATAATGAATAAACTTGTTTCAATTATTTTACATTAAACATGTGACAGAATTTATGACCTGACTAGGTAGGTATATTAGTTAATTAATAGCATAGAAGCATAGATCACATTGCGTTAATTTTTGTTTTTATATCACTTGTATCAAATAAATGAATTTTTTATTTTTATTTATTTATTATCGATAGATAACAAATCGAATATTGAGACTTCGATTAAAAACTCTTTAGGTTATCATAATTATTATTATTTAAGGAATTACATTTGTTCTCGTCATCGGTCTCTGCATTTCAAGTAATTTTGGGAAGCTTAACGATAAAGTGAAGATCTTCCATCCAGCGGGAGATATTGCTCGGCAGACTGATGGTCCTGACATTGTTGTTCAGAACTTATGTAACATATATGCAAATCTTGAAAATCGTCGTAGTCGTAGTCGAAATCGTAAGCGAAATTCAGGTATTTGTGTCAAATATCTTATTTTATATGATAGCTACCGCCACAATATCATAATCTTATACTACTTGCAATTTGTAGAGGGCAATAAGGATCCGTGACAAACCATATTAGTCTATATCTATATCTATACTAATATTATAAAGAGGAAAGATTTGTTTGTTTGTTTGTTTCGAATAGGCTCCGAAACTACTGGACCGATTTGAAAAATTATTTTTCCATTAGAAGCCGACATTGTCCCTGATGAACATAGGCTACTTTTTTTTTATTTTATTTTTTGGTTTCATGTGTGTTTTAATGTTTCCGAAGCGAAGCGAGGGCGGGTCGCTAGTCTAAGATAACCTTGTATCTTTAGGCATCACAATGTTTCGCCAAAGGTTTCCCGTACTTAATTTAAAATGCAAACTTTTTCTTATTCTACTACTAACTATATGAACCATTTGCATGCAATTTTTTTTGTGGTCTAGGGAGATCAGATGGGATATGAAAGTGCTCATGGTCCATGCTCTACTAAGCGGTTATCGTAACCCTGGCGCAGTAAGCGTCAATGATGTAGCCCCTTATAAGTTAAGGCTGCAGTCTCAATAATAAGGTAGGATGTAGATTGTCTTAACCTTACTAAAACCCATGAGCGTTTTATTTATTTATTTTTCCTACCTAGCTGAGAGCCTTGAGAGGCTATTTCAGCGTAACCTTAACTAGTAGGTGAGCTCACGGGGCTCAAACCTGACGACGTTCCTAACACGAACCCTAGCAAGAGCCGTGCTTCGCAGAATCTACCACCGGATCGGAAACGCGACCCACTGAGAAGATCCGGCGAGAAACTCAGTGGGCTGTGTTTGAGGGTTAATTTACTTCGAGCCCTTCGTCGCAAGCGACGGGTTCGACGAGAACGATGACCGGCCATGAGCGTTTATACTCAGCATAAGATGGGCTGTATGCACGGCTGCCTCCGAAGATAAAAATAATGTTGCTCTTTCAAAGTGAAACGGACGACCGCTTTAAGGCACAAATAGACAGGATAATATTAATATTATCCTATTATTTGCAGTATATGTTGTGGTATTTGAAAACGAAATTCACTATAGCTTCATTATATTTGACAAATTAGCCAAAAGCATTTAATTTTAGTCTATAGGTAATTTGAGGTTTCGGGGTTCTAGACTGTTTTTTTTTTTCGATTGAACTTTTAATTAAATTTATATTAAACTTTACGGTCATCTCGGGCAAGGAAGACACAAAACCGAAACCCTCGGAACTACTTAGCCAAACACCTATATTGCAAAAGCATAACCATATATACGGAAATGGTGCCAAAAGCCAAAATTGTGGATGATGTACACTAAATAATAAAGGTACCGTTAAAAGCCTTGAGTTTCTAGCCAATCCTTCTTAGTAAACGAATCGATGACAATATCATGATTAAGTGTAAGCGCCTGTTAAAGAGAATATATGTATATACATAAATATATACTTCCTCTCAAAATACATGCTACAATACTATAATTCATTTGGTTTGTAACTTAAAGAAAAAAACTGAACAGATTGAAAGAAATTGAAAATTATCAGGCAATCATTGTCGGCTGTCTTCAAACAGAGAATCAAATGTATTTATTACTCGAACAAAAATATAAAATTTTAATTTCACTCCACCCTATCTGTTATTTATTATTCAAACGGCTTTCAGAAGGATCACCTACCTACCTTCGATAAATTATAAAATCCCGCCCAAGAGTTTTACGTTGATGAAATGCAAATCATTCAGTACACTGAGTCACGGAGCACTCTCACAAAACATTGGTTAATGTATTCATTGCTATTGTCGCTTAAAATTTAAACGCGGATCGTAAATAAGGCATAGCCTCGAAATTTATGTGTAGGCTTTGACGGCAAATAAGACGAACGTTGTAAAATACGTAATGAAATGAATGTTGATTTCGTGAACACTTTTTTGCTGCCGAATTCATGAGCTTCTTGTATAAATTCTCAGTTCTATCGCGATGATTGATTGATTTTCTAAAAAAAAACCTCGAACCAATTAGAACATGAATTACAATTTAGGAGTAAATGCAGAAGTTGGGTGGGCTTCATTAAACCTTTTTTTTTTATTGCTTGGATGAGTGGACGAGGTCACAGCCCACCTGATGTTAAGTGGTTACTGGAGCCCATAGACATCTACAACGTAAATGCGCCACTCACCTTGAGATATAAGTTCTAAGGTCTCAAGTATAGTTACTACGGCTGCCCCACCCTTCAAACCGAAACGCATTACTGCTTCACGGCAGAAATAAAAGAGAAAGAGAAAGAAAGAGCCAGTAATGAAAGCCTAGTAACATTGTACTGTCTTTCAAACGTATTTGTAGGTGACTGTAATTCAAATACAAAATATGGTGTAACCATTATGATCGATAATGATCGATAAATAATAAAACATAAGCCAATTTAGTAATAACAGTCTTTCAGACTCTATTTGCTAAAGGGTAAAAGCATGAAGTGGAATTGACAAGGTAAGCCTAAAGGTAGACATGCTTTACCCCGTAACATTGGCGATGATGATAGGGTGCGATTGTATTCCCTTATGTGGATGACATACTCATGTACTCCAAAAAACTGAAGACTACCTCACTAAATTAAACACCTTTGACAGACGACCATCTGAGATTGAATGAAAACCAATCATTCAAGCGATTGAGCTCTAATTATGATTCGAATGATTCAACAGCTTGTGAAATTAAATCATGCCAGTTTGCGACTTAATTGAATTTCCCAGTGATGTGTCAAATCGTATAAGTAATCAATCGAATTGGGAATCGAGTTACTACACAGTCAATTGATACCGAATAATTTAAATAACATTAAAAAACGAAAAGAATGGAATACGCTAATAGCTGTGGCTCATAATGTTTGTTAATTTTAACTCAATATCACTGTTCTGTTTGGTCTACCAGGAAGCTTGATCCTAAGCAGAATTTTGGAATATATTGTTATAAAAATACGGAAAAATACGTAAGATGTGACATTTATATGTTTAGTATTTGAAAATCTAAATTTTAGTGTAAATGTAGAAGAAGAAGTGAGTTGCGAACCTCACGTTGAGAAACAATACTTTAAGACAAATTTCATTAAAAAAGGAACATCATCACTGTATACATCACTGTATACATAACAACATTTGGATACAAGAAGCATGCAGACGGGACCGAAATCAGTATCTCCAAAACCTCTGTATTGAACTAGAAATACACGCTAATAAGCATGAAACACGAGATCTTCATCAGAAAATTAAATCCTTAACTAAAACTCTATCTTCAAAAACATGGGCTATTGAGAATTCACAAGGTGAAACAGTAACAGACCTTGAGGATATTTCCGAAACGTGGAAACAGTACTGCCAATCTCTGTTTCAAGATCCTAACTCGCACTGTTTCGATCCAACAGCACCTCAAGATGAAGAGATAGAGCCGAGCATTCTTAAGGATGAGGTTAGGGCTGCAATAAAACATCTTAAGAAAGGGAAAGCCACAGGGAAGGACGCCATTCCAATTGAAACGATTGAGGCATCTGGGGAGTATGGCGTTGAAATTTTCCATACCCTGTGTAATAAAATATGGCAGTCTGGAACTTGGCCCCAAGACTGGGTTCATACTGTTTTCGTGCCACTGCATAAAAAAGGCTCGACAAAAAGCTGCAGTAATTACCGTCTCATAGCGTTGATTCCACACGCATGCAAGATATTGCTGCGTATCGTTAACGAGCGCCTTAAATCGTACCTCTCTAAAGAAATTGCTCCTGAACAGGCCGGCTTTGTGAAGGGTAAAGGTACACGAGAACAAATATTAACCGTTCGACAGATCATCGAAAAATCCCGGGAATTCAACAAGCCTACGTACTTATGCTTTGTGGATTTCTCTAAGGCGTTTGATTCTGTCAAATGGCCAAAACTTTGGGAAACTCTTTTGGCCATGGGTACCCCCAAACACTTAGTCCATCTGCTGAGGCGACTCTATGAGGAAGGAACAGCTTCAGTTAGAATAGATGACATTCTATCGCGTCACTTCCACCCTAGCGCAGGAGTTCGCCAAGGGTGTATTATATCACCGCTCCTGTTCAATATATATACGGAGCTTATAATGAGAATCGCCCTCGAAAACTGGTCGGATGGAATAACTATCGGAGGTCGGAAGATTTCAAATCTTCGTTATGCAGACGACAACACTTTAGTCGCGTCAGGTGTTAGCCAGATGGAAGAGCTACTCGGTAGAGTGGAACGCGTCAGTCTTGATTTCGGACTTAAAATTAACCGCAACAAAACAAGTGTCATGATTGTCGACCGTGCTAATAATAACTCGCCAGAGGTCACAAAAATTGCGAACTGCGATGTCGTACAGTCATACATTTACTTAGGTGCACTGATATCGAACACGGGCGGGTGCGTTGATGAAATCAAGCGGCGTATGGCTGTTTCGAGGTCAGCCATGGACAGGCTGAAGAAAATATGGGGGAATCGAAATATCACTAAAGCCACTAAAATCAGACTTGTAAGAGCACTGGTCTTCCCCATTTTTCTTTATGCTGCTGAGACCTGGACATTGAGAGAAAGTGAGAAAAAGAGGATAGATGCTCTCGAAATGTGGTGCTGGAGAAGAATGCTGCAAATATCGTGGACAGAGTTTAGAACGAATCAGTCAATTCTACAGGAACTCGGCATCAAGCAGCGACTATCCTCCATCGTTCAGGGTCGCATTCTCACTTTCTTCGGGCATGTGTCGCGGCGGGGTGACGACTCAGTTGAGCGCCTTGTGGTGCAGGGCATGATAGAGGGTACAAGACCGCGCGGCAGATCACCGTTACGATGGACCGACCAAATAAAGGCAGCTCTAAACGGTCCCGTTAGCGAGTGCACAAGAAGGGCCGCGGTACGCGAGGAATGGCGACGTCTGGTGAAGCGCACCACCAACCAAAGTGATGACCACAACCACTCTGCCAAGAGTGCATACGACTGAGAAGAAGAATCACTGTATACCTAATTAAATAAATTACGTGTTTTTAATTTATTGCTTAGATGGGTGGACGAGCTTACGGCCAACCTGGCGTTAAGTGGTCAGCGGAGCCCACCGACATCGACAACGTAAATGCCGCCACCCACCTTTATATATGAGTTCTAAAGTCTCCTCAGTTTTTACAATACAATGGTTGCCCCGCCCCACCTTTCAAACCGAAACGCATTACTGCTTCACGATATACATATATGTATATAAAGAGATACTGCGATATAAAAGTCATTAGCCATTTACGAGTGAATTTTATTATGAAGTTTTTATTTTACTATATAACATAACTAATTACGTTTAATATTCATTATAAAATAATATTTTACAGTTTCTATGCGAACAATATATTTACGATTAGAAATAATATTTCGTTGTTGGTTGGGGATATCCGGAAAAAACCAATTAACCTAATTGCTTAAACCGAAATACAGCTTAGATTTTCGAAATCCTCTTCCAATTAATCAGATAGTATAATTTATATTTCTTAGAAATCGTTTTTATAAAATATATTTCAACAGTTAGAAGTCATTGGTCTCAATAAGAAGTTTTTCCGATTATATTAATATTTGTATTTACCTTTTTGGTTTGTAGAGATTAAAATTAGTTTTATTGAAACTAATCAAACCTGTTTTTGCAAACTTTACGATTGATTTAGTACAAACAAACATCGCTTAGAATTTACAAATTGAAATGTTCGAATTGGCTCTTTTGAGAGTTTTCAATTATATTAGATAAATAAGAATATTTCTTTAGGTTTAGTAAAATCGAAAAATACTTAATTAGTATGTGCAATTGTCCAAAGTTATGTCTAAAACACTATTTGGTGGAACCAATTAGAATGCTTTTTTTAAAATCTTATCTTGAAATAAGTTTTTATTTATATTGGTTACTATTAATTTTAAGCAAACGAATGGTGAACTAAAAATCCTCACTTATAATATTAAAAAGGTTATTTCAATGTAAATACATTATGAAAATAAAATTTAAACATTTTTTCTATTAAACATACATTTTGATAGATCGAATTTTTGAAAAGCAAACAAAATTGTAACGCATCGCCGCACTGAACTGATCGCGCATTCAATTATTTTATATCAATTTATTTAAACTGTATTTGTTTTAAAACTAAAAATATCAGATTTTCAATCGGAGGTTTTTAATTTCAAATATTTGTTGAACATTTCATTTCAAAATGGAGTTTCAAACAAACTCATCATTTTAAGTAACCTGAAAGAAGGATGTTTTGTTGTAAAATACTTTTTGTAAATGCCCAAACAATATTTATGGAGCAATGAAGTAGAAACTGCATTTACAATGTGGTAAATTGATATCACGCAATGTAAATAACAAAAATATTTTGCGTATAAAAACTTAAAAAGCATTCAATTCAATCATTAAAGAAGCTGATAAAATGCTGTTCCACCAAAGCTTTGCAATTTAATTACTCTCTTCGTTCCCTAATTTATAATAATAAGAATTGTTAAATAAATAGTTATATACAATACATACCAATCAAAACTGAACCTTTTATTAGTAATTTATCAATTTCTCGTTTCATAATTCGAATTATTCTATATATGACTAAAATGATCTTATGTATACTCGTATGTGTGTGTACAAAATATACGGTTTCACAAACGGGTATTTTTCTGCTAACTTTAAATTCATTTTTTCGAGAATTTTCAGGCAGTGTCAAGTCCAGGAAGCCTACACAAACACCAGCCTTTAACCCTTTATGGCGGCGACGTGAATAGTTAACGATCGCTCTTTATACTGTAGAGAAAAATAGTAACACAAAAGACCCTTTCGACGCCCGGATGTGGTTGAATAATTTATTAAGAAAAATGCCCTAAGCAAATGGCGTTGGTGTTTTATGTGTTTTTGTGGGCTTTATTATAACGATAAATGACTTAGTACTTGTACATCTCTTGACAAAACCTTCGCTTTCAGCTTCAATTTTTTTTAAACTTACATAAGCGTGAATGTGTGTGCGTGCGCGCGCGCGTGTTTGTGTGTGTGTGTGTGTGTGTGTGTGTCTGTGTCTGTTACATCTATATATATAAAAGAAAGTCGTGTTAGTTACTTCACTTATAACTCAAGAACGGCTGAACCGATTTAACTGAAAATTGGCAGGGAGGTAGTTTAGAGCCAGGAGAAGGACATAGGATACTTTTTATCCCGTTCGACATCATTCCCGTGTGACTTGACATTTAACGTCAGTCACTATAAAACGTGGTATAACAAAAAAGAATCAGACTTGGAATAACAAAATTGACGTATAATGACAGCTATGTAATGACGTATGGATGACAATTTGATATTTGTAAGAAATCAATAATAAAACTATTTCTATTAAATAAATAATTCACATTATTGCCCAATTGCCCATTCGTATAAACAGTGAAGTGAACTATAAAACTCGGTATGGTTGAAAATTTAAGTTTTTAGGTGAAGTGAAGTGTAATTAATAATGCCGCGACCAAGACGATCGAATCTTTCCCGACAAAGCCGTGATGCAAGAAGAATACGAAATACTGCAAATGAAAGGACTGAAGAAGAACAAGAAATTGCACGTGAACAGCGCCGCGATAGTATGGCTCGACTTCGTGCTTCTCAATCACGAGAGCAAAGTGAAGCAGCCCGTGAAACAGCTCGGTTGGCAATGCAGAATCGTCGAGCGAACAACAGAGGTCAACAAATAGATAATTTGCGACGCAGAACAAGATATTTATCAAGTGCTGATTTGAATCGAGCAGCGTTTCAATACGATTGCAGCAATGATTACAGCTTGCATCCTAGCGTTTGCATTGGGCAAATGGACGTAGTTTGCGAGTATTGTGGTGCATTAAAGTTTTCCGGAGAAACGCCTGGATTATGCTGCCTTAATGGTAAAGTGAAATTGCCATTGTTGACTCCGCCACCTGAGCCATTGTATTCATTGCTTTGTGGCGAAACACAAGAATCACGCCACTTTCTTGCAAATACTCAAAAATACAATGGTTGTTTCCAGATGACGTCATTTGGGGCAGATATTATCGAAGAACGGACGTCATCCTACTGTTACGCATTTGGCGGTGCATCTGGAGAATGGTCAACGAGTATATTTCACGGCTTCGAATGCTACGCAACGTGCTGAAACACCTCCAGCAACTACATTGACCAGTTTTTTTTCAATCTGCCAAAGCGATCAGTTTGCACGAACTTTGCTTTACTCGGAGATGCCACGTTATTATACTTGGAATGCTTCATCGAAGAATTTTCAAAGACGGAAGCAAGGCGATGCGGTTCCTGGGTATCCAGATGTGCGTTCTACTGATGCTCTTGGTCGTATGTATACAGTTCATCCAAAGAATAATGAATGTTTCTATTTGCGGTTGTTGCTAGTAAATGTGCGTGGGTCAACGTCATTTGAGTCACTACGAACTGTTAATGGTGTAATATTCCCAACATATCGTGCTGCATGTGAAGAATTGAAGTTATTAGAAAACGATAGTCATTGGGATACGACAATCGCTGAAGCCATTATCTCTGCATCTCCAAGTCAGATACGCACATTATTCGCTATCATAATTTCGACATGTTTTCCATCAAACCCATGTAACCTGTGGCACAAATACAAGGATAATATGTCAGAAGATATTTTACATCAAATTCGTGTCAGTTCCAGAAATCACGATATTGAGATGAATGAGGAGATACATAATCGTGCTTTACTCTTGATCGAAGATATGTGTTACCTCATGTGCGGTAATTTATTAATCAGGTTAGGAATGCCAGCACCATATCGTGAAATGAATGACGCATTTAATCGAGAATTGGAAAGGGAACGTGAATATGATCACCAGGAATTAGATTTAGTAGTTCAAACGAATGTACCCCTGTTGAATTACCAACAAAAGGAAGTTTATGATACTTTAATGAAGGCAATCGATGATGAAAATGGTGGTTTATATTTCCTAGATGCCCCTGGTGGAACTGGCAAGACATTCCTCATGTCATTAGTTTTAGCAACTGTTCGGGCGAGATTTAACATAGCGGTTGCAGTTGCTTCTTCTGGAATAGCAGCCACATTGTTAGAAGGATGCCGTACGGCTCATTCAGCATTCAAATTACCGTTAAATCTTCAAACTATTGAAGAACCAACGTGTAATATTGCAAAACACTCAGCAATGGCCAAAGTTTTAGCGGTATCGAAAATCATCATCTGGGACGAATGCACAATGGCGCATAAACGTGCATTAGAAGCACTTAACCGAACATTAAAAGATTTACGCAATGACTCGAGATGTTTTGGAGGAGCAATGATTTTACTTTCTGGCGATTTCCGCCAAATACTGCCAGTAATTCCAAGATCTACGGCTGCCGACGAAATAAACGCTTGCCTCAAATCGTCAAATCTATGGCGCCATGTGAAGAAACTGCAACTGACAACAAACATGAGAGTTACATTGCTTAATGATACATCTGCTGAAGATTTCTCGGAGCAATTGCTGACTATCGGTAATGGTCAAGTACCTGTCGATGAATCGAGCGGATTAATATCATTTCCAAATAATTTCTGTAATTTTGTCTCATCAAAAGACGAACTTATCAACAATGTATTTCCAGAAATTATTTCTAACTACAAAATTTAAGAATGGATGAGTGAGCGAGCAATTTTAGCGGCTAAGAATAAAGATGTAGATGACCTAAACTACATAATTCAAAATAAGATCATTGGAACAATGCATTCATTCAAATCTATTGACTGCGTCACAAATGAAGATGAAGCCACCAACTATCCAATTGAATTTTTAAACTCTTTGGACGTGCCTGGCTTACCACCGCACAATTTACGCCTAAAGGTTGGCTCCGTAGTAATCATGCTTCGAAACATAAACCAACCAAAACTGTGCAACGGTACGCGTTTGGTGGTTAGAAAATTGATGAACAATGTAATTTACGCTACGATAATGATAGGAAAATTCAAAGGTGAGGAAGTTCTCATTCCGAGGATACCGATGATCCCAACCGATATGCCGTTTGAATTTAAAAGACTTCAATTTCCGATACGTCTTGCATTTGCCATGACCATCAACAAATCACAAGGCCAATCCTTAAAAGTTTGTGGTTTAAATCTAGAACATTCATGTTTTTCCCATGGTCAATTATACGTGGCATGTTCACGGGTCGGAAGACCATCTGCGTTGTTTGTTTTTGCGCCTGATAATAAAACAAAAAATGTCGTGTATCACAAGGTACTTAAATGAAGAGCAACCTATGTACTAAAATACAGAAATAATTATGAATGATTGATGTAGAAATTTAATTTTTTTTGTATTTTTTCCAATAAAAAAAAAATCTGCTTATTTATTGACATTAAGGCGGAACAAAGTTCGCCGGGTCAGCTAGTATATAATAAATATATTTACACACAAGGTATTTTAGTAATTAGGCATCTGTTCAGTCGTCAATTTTTTATTCTGTATGCCCTGTTCTGAATTGCAATCCAGATTGTTATGTTAAATATTTTTAAACTTATAATTTCTATGATTGTATTTTTTTTGTGCACCAATATAAAAAAAAAAAGATTACTGATGGCCAAGGGGCCTTTCCAATTTCACCAGGACAGGTGAGCGAGTAATTACTCAGACAGGAGGGATGGGATTTGCCAACAGCTGCCCAGTGCCTCCGGAGGAGACCTATCACCCCGAGGGTAGCTGCTTCGCGAAAGAATCTACTACCAGATCGGAATCACGACCCGCTGTGAAGATTCGGCGAGAAACTCAACAGGCTGATTTATGGGTTAAGTCTGATGGATCCGTAAGAACTTGAATTTCTACTAACGTACGTGTATACACCTATTTCACTTCACACGTCAGTTTGACGGCGGGGAACTGTTGTGAAATACAGATGAGATTTCGCTCTCACTTCTCAAAGCGAGCTGAAATATTATAATTATGTTGCTGATACACTTAGATTGAATAAAATACCGTCTGTACCATGAACTTCTTTGCTCTTCTAAAGCGATATATTAAAAACAGCACTTAGAGATGATAATGTGCCGACGTTGGAGTCTGTCTTATTACAGTTTTTTCTTACTTATATGGATGAACCAGCTCACGGCCAATCTGGTTATAAGAGATTACCGAATTCCATAGACATCAACAACATAAATCCCACTACCCAATCTGAGACCTTAATTTGAAGTCTCAGTTTTAAAGTACATTCCGTACCTAAGGTCCACTATTCATTCCTCTTAATTAGCAAATTGGGTCGTATCCTACTTATTTTGCCGCAAACTTATCGCGTTGTTGCAGAACCGATGGGGCAGACGTTGGCCTGGAGAAGAGATACCGGGAAACGCAGCCCTCCTCCGACCTAATACACCGATTGTGACGATATGCGGGAAGAGATTACGGAAGACGGAGGACCGTTCCTTGTGGTGGACTATGGAAAAAGCTCTCCACCAGTGCAGATATACAGGCTGATGATGAATTATGAACTCTCGCGCTGTAATATGAAGAGATAAAATTATCTTACTACTCACTTACTACGGTACAGTAAATGAGCTCTAATAACGCCTACACTCATTTATCTAGAAAAAAGCTTGCCTAAATAAATGAATATGAACATTTCAATTAATTTAAAAGTCCCTTTAAAAAAATGTTTAAAGAATAATAAAAGTAACATAAAATGGTAATGACATCGTTAATGCCTACGCGTACTTAAATATTAACTGCTTTGAGTAAACGCCGTCACCACCTGGCTTGGTTTTGTGGCCAAATTTTGTTTCATGTCTTCTATTGAATCTCAGTAACTTTTGTTTTAAAACTGCTCAGTTAAACTGAGGTGGTGAGATTACAAGCGGCGCGATTATGCCTTGACTTAAATCCCGCAAGATATATTTTTCAAGAAATACGTTGCTAGCGCATGTATACCAGCCACTTTTTATATTTTTACTAGCTGACCCGGCGAACTTTGTTCCGCCTTAATGTCAATAAATAAGCAGATTTTTTTTTTATTGGAAAAAATACAAAAAAAAATAAATTTCTACATCAATCATTCATAATTATTTCTGTATTTTAGTACATAGGTTGCTCTTCATTTAAGTACCTTGTGATACACGACATTTTTTGTTTTATTATCAGGCGCAAAAACAAACAACGCAGATGGTCTTCCGACCCGTGAACATGCCACGTATAATTGACCATGGGAAAAACATGAATGTTCTAGATTTAAACCACAAACTTTTAAGGATTGGCCTTGTGATTTGTTGATGGTCATGGCAAATGCAAGACGTATCGGAAATTGAAGTCTTTTAAATTCAAACGGCATATCGGTTGGGATCATCGGTATCCTCGGAATGAGAACTTCCTCACCTTTGAATTTTCCTATCATTATCGTAGCGTAAATTACATTGTTCATCAATTTTCTAACCACCAAACGCGTACCGTTGCACAGTTTTGGTTGGTTTATGTTTCGAAGCATGATTACTACGGAGCCAACCTTTAGGCGTAAATTGTGCGGTGGTAAGCCAGGCACGTCCAAAGAGTTTAAAAATTCAATTGGATAGTTGGTGGCTTCATCTTCATTTGTGACGCAGTCAATAGATTTGAATGAATGCATTGTTCCAATGATCTTATTTTGAATTATGTAGTTTAGGTCATCTACATCTTTATTCTTAGCCGCTAAAATTGCTCGCTCACTCATCCATTCTTAAATTTTGTAGTTAGAAATAATTTCTGGAAATACATTGTTGATAAGTTCGTCTTTTGATGAGACAAAATTACAGAAATTATTTGGAAATGATATTAATCCGCTCGATTCATCGACAGGTACTTGACCATTACCGATAGTCAGCAATTGCTCCGAGAAATCTTCAGCAGATGTATCATTAAGCAATGTAACTCTCATGTTTGTTGTCAGTTGCAGTTTCTTCACATGGCGCCATAGATTTGACGATTTGAGGCAAGCGTTTATTTCGTCGGCAGCCGTAGATCTTGGAATTACTGGCAGTATTTGGCGGAAATCGCCAGAAAGTAAAATCATTGCTCCTCCAAAACATCTCGAGTCATTGCGTAAATCTTTTAATGTTCGGTTAAGTGCTTCTAATGCACGTTTATGCGCCATTGTGCATTCGTCCCAGATGATGATTTTCGATACCGCTAAAACTTTGGCCATTGCTGAGTGTTTTGCAATATTACACGTTGGTTCTTCAATAGTTTGAAGATTTAACGGTAATTTGAATGCTGAATGAGCCGTACGGCATCCTTCTAACAATGTGGCTGCTATTCCAGAAGAAGCAACTGCAACCGCTATGTTAAATCTCGCCCGAACAGTTGCTAAAACTAATGACATGAGGAATGTCTTGCCAGTTCCACCAGGGGCATCTAGGAAATATAAACCACCATTTTCATCATCGATTGCCTTCATTAAAGTATCATAAACTTCCTTTTGTTGGTAATTCAACAGGGGTACATTCGTTTGAACTACTAAATCTAATTCCTGGTGATCATATTCACGTTCCCTTTCCAATTCTCGATTAAATGCGTCATTCATTTCACGATATGGTGCTGGCATTCCTAACCTGATTAATAAATTACCGCACATGAGGTAACACATATCTTCGATCAAGAGTAAAGCACGATTATGTATCTCCTCATTCATCTCAATATCGTGATTTCTGGAACTGACACGAATTTGATGTAAAATATCTTCTGACATATTATCCTTGTATTTGTGCCACAGGTTACATGGGTTTGATGGAAAACATGTCGAAATTATGATAGCGAATAATGTGCGTATCTGACTTGGAGATGCAGAGATAATGGCTTCAGCGATTGTCGTATCCCAATGACTATCGTTTTCTAATAACTTCAATTCTTCACATGCAGCACGATATGTTGGGAATATTACACCATTAACAGTTCGTAGTGACTCAAATGACGTTGACCCACGCACATTTACTAGCAACAACCGCAAATAGAAACATTCATTATTCTTTGGATGAACTGTATACATACGACCAAGAGCATCAGTAGAACGCACATCTGGATACCCAGGAACCGCATCGCCTTGCTTCCGTCTTTGAAAATTCTTCGATGAAGCATTCCAAGTATAATAACGTGGCATCTCCGAGTAAAGCAAAGTTCGTGCAAACTGATCGCTTTGGCAGATTGAAAAAAAACTGGTCAATGTAGTTGCTGGAGGTGTTTCAGCACGTTGCGTAGCATTCGAAGCCGTGAAATATACTCGTTGACCATTCTCCAGATGCACCGCCAAATGCGTAACAGTAGGATGACGTCCGTTCTTCGATAATATCTGCCCCAAATGACGTCATCTGGAAACAACCATTGTATTTTTGAGTATTTGCAAGAAAGTGGCGTGATTCTTGTGTTTCGCCACAAAGCAATGAATACAATGGCTCAGGTGGCGGAGTCAACAATGGCAATTTCACTTTACCATTAAGGCAGCATAATCCAGGCGTTTCTCCGGAAAACTTTAATGCACCACAATACTCGCAAACTACGTCCATTTGCCCAATGCAAACGCTAGGATGCAAGCTGTAATCATTGCTGCAATCGTATTGAAACGCTGCTTGATTCAAATCAGCACTTGATAAATATCTTGTTCTGCGTCGCAAATTATCTATTTGTTGACCTCTGTTGTTCGCTCGACGATTCTGCATTGCCAACCGAGCTGTTTCACGGGCTGCTTCACTTTGCTCTCGTGATTGAGAAGCACGAAGTCGAGCCATACTATCGCGGCGCTGTTCACGTGCAATTTCTTGTTCTTCTTCAGTCCTTTCATTTGCAGTATTTCGTATTCTTCTTGCATCACGGCTTTGTCGGGAAAGATTCGATCGTCTTGGTCGCGGCATTATTAATTACACTTCACTTCACCTAAAAACTTAAATTTTCAACCATACCGAGTTTTATAGTTCACTTCACTGTTTATACGAATGGGCAATTGGGCAATAATGTGAATTATTTATTTAATAGAAATAGTTTTATTATTGATTTCTTACAAATATCAAATTGTCATCCATACGTCATTACATAGCTGTCATTATACGTCAATTTTGTTATTCCAAGTCTGATTCTTTTTTGTTATACCACGTTTTATAGTGACTGACGTTAAATGTCAAGTCACACGGGAATGATGTCGAACGGGATAAAAAGTATCCTATGTCCTTCTCCTGGCTCTAAACTACCTCCCTGCCAATTTTCAGTTAAATCGGTTCAGCCGTTCTTGAGTTATAAGTGAAGTAACTAACACGACTTTCTTTTATATATATAGATTGCAAACATGAATGAGCATGCTCACGGCCCATCTGATGAAGAGCGGTTCCCGACACTCATCAGCAATCTCAGGGGCAGAGCGAAGCCGCTGCCTATTACGTATATGACAATAAAGGAACAAAATTTGATAATTTTATTTTTATCAAAAATGTTAATTTTCCCAACTTTGTGCGCTCTCAAAACTCCTCTAGTAAGCCGGAGATATCACTAAACAATACCGAGCAAACGAGAAAAAGTTCTTAAGGCTTGTAGAGCTTTAAAAATTAAATAGTCATTTTGTCGCATTTCCCCGCCAAAGGGATTGGGGCTTCGGCAACAGCTAAACATAATAATGAGATAAGAGTTTAATGAACTCGCCCTATCTGCCTGGAAAGCTGTGCTGAAACAATCCTGGCCTAATTCGATGTAAATCCTGTTCATATAGAAGGGCCGAATTTTTGTAATTTTTTGAAAATTTCAATCTTTTTTTTTATGTGATTGTTCAATAATAATTGCTTACTGGTGTCAGTGAATAAACAAACGAACGTAATTCTACGCAAGCTTTGGTGTATGGACGTATTGGTGTATGGACGACGTCGCGGTCCGTCTGGTATTAAGTAGTTCAGCTTGAAGACATGACAACTTAAATCAAAACTCATGACTGCTTCTCGCCAGAAATAAGCAGAATATTGATACTTATTCCATGCAAGTTAGACAATCCGCCCCATAGGCAGTAATCATGCAAATTTACAACGCTTGGCCCGTGGAAAATATAAACTAAAAATAAAAGGTTAAAGTATCAATCGTATTTTAATATATTACGTATAACACAGTGTATAAGGAAAAACGACTTTAAAAAACCATGAAAATCAAACATGACTTTGAAATACATCATCATAAAAAATATATCTGTTGAGAGTTGAAGTAGTCGTGGCCTAAAGGATAAGACGTCAGGTGCATTTGTATCTAGCAAAGCACCGGTGTTCGAATCCCGCTGGCAAAGTACCACTTTTTCTAATGAAATATGTACTTAACAAAAATGTTCTCGATTGACTTCCACGGTGAAGAAATAACATCGTGCAATAGAAATCAAACCCACAAAATTATAATTTGCGTAATTATTGGTGGTAGGACCACTTGTGAGTCCGCACGGGTAGGTACCCGTAGGTACGACTATTTCTGCCGTGAAGCAGTAATGCGTTTCGATTGGAAGGGTGGGGCAGCCGCTGTAATTATACGGTACGGTATGGTCTCACCTTGGAACTCATATCTCAAGGTGGGTGGTGGAATTTACGCTGTAGATGTCTATGGGCTCCGGTAACCACTGAACACCAGGTGTGCCGTGAGCTCGTCCACAAACCTAAACAATAAAATAAAAGAGTATTTTTACTAAACAAAAATGCGTCTTCTAGTGTGAACAGACTGAGCGACTCCCTAGCGAAATGAGAGTCTCGGCCCGATGTTGGACATTAAAATAAAGTTTTTGAAGAATATAACCACCCCTGTGGCACACAAAGCGAATTTTTGTTCGACTAATTTGCCTGAAAAATTCCTATTTAAAAAAAAACGTACAAATAATGATCCTTTTTCGTGCATTAGACGCAGAACGTAGATATTCTAGTATAAATATGGGACTTGTGTCGTTGATCACAAGATAATACTTTTAAACATAACACACTAATAAAGTAAAATTCTATTTATTTAATCAATAACATTAACATTTACTTTTTATGTACGCTATACTGTGCTTTGGTAGTTTTTATTTGATTTAAAACCATCGTTTCGTTTTGCGAGAAAGCCTTAAATGGTGACCTCTTCATTTCCTCTAAGCGTTTACCACTGTTTTTTTGTTTTAATGTGTACATTGCGTAAAATATAGCATTTATGTAATCTAATATAATATTTTTTAACATCTGAAGGTTTCTTTTTTTCTTAGCACAATATTCAATTCCGTAACGAAGAAACTGCTAAGTATTCGAACCGTCGAAAATAGTGAAATATTAAATAATAACCGCAAGCTTAAAACGTAAATATGATTTTAATCATATTGCCGTAGGTTTCAAATAACTTTGACAAGAGACTTTTTTTAATGCGCTAACTACAACATTCCTATTATTATTACCTACTAGCGGACCCGACGAGCTTTGTTCCGCCACACGGTTTGTTTCAAACACATCAACCGGTCAACTTCAAAATTTAACCATAGAACGTTTAGCTGTCAGTTGCGTTTTGTTATTCCATATCAGTTGCGTTTTGTTATACCACGTTTTATGTCACGTCCCACGGGAATGTGATAAAAAGTATCCTATGTCCTTCTCCTGGCTCTAAGCTACCTCCTCACCAATTTTCAGCCAAATCAGTTCAGCCGTTCTTGAGTTATAAATGGTGTAACTAACACGACTTTCTTTTATAAATATAGATGTAAATTAATTTCGTTGCTTTCCTTCATATTAGTCATTGACCTCTGAAGATTAGCGCGGCTAGACGGTCGCCCATTAAAGATTGTCAGAGTATTATCGTAAAGAACGGTCAACCTTAGATAAGACTTCACTCTTGGACTGGTAGCGTAAAGGATAAATAATAAATGATAAGCCCTGATTTCTATGTTTATTTTATGGATGTAATTTAATTTATTAACACTAATAATACTATGATATCTTTCTAAAATATACCGTATTAGTGTGTACTAAGATAGAATAATCAATGTAATTAGAACCATAACTGGATTTAACGGCGACAACGCTATCTGGTCTTTAGGATTTAAGCGATCATGATTCGCTTAAGGTATGCTCATGTTCAAAGTGCGATTTGTGTTTGAAATGTGACGTTTTAGGTGTTGATATAAAACTATATAGGTATATTAATACGTAAATTAAAAACTTTATACCCCTTTTTACCGAAAATTGCGTGGACGGATGAGTGTGAAACTTCCCACACTTATAGAGAATATTATTATATAAAAATGAGTGCAGAATGCTATTTTTTTTAAATATGCATAAAGAATACATTAAATCAATAAAAAAAACATTGCATACTCTACCATGTATTTGACACACACACGCTTAAACATATTATACTCGTACCTACTCTTTTGTTTATTATTAAAGTATGTTGTCAAATTGAGAATAGATTAATATTATATGTCTATAGTGTAGCCTTGCCAAAATTTGTGGTCAAAGAAGTAAAGTCTTTGACCATAGAACCATAATAATGTTTAAGCTTATAATTTAAATTAATATTTATGGTTGAATTTCGACTATTGGGCGACCACTAGTACCTACTAATTAATGGGCTTATTCTTATTATTTATTTCTTATTATTATTATTTTTTATTATTCTTATTATTATTATTTAACGGCCGTCTGGTGTAGTGGTAAGTGACATGGTCACTACACAAGGGGGTCGCGGGTTCGAATCCCGCCAAGGAAAGATATTTGTATGATAAATAGAAATGTCTTTCCAGGGTTATGGGTGTATATTAAATATGTGTATGTGTATAATAAAAATATTATATTTATTTCCGGTATCTGGTACTTGTAACACAAGTTCTTTACGAACTTAGCACGGGACCAGTTAACGTGGCGTGATTGTTAGTAAATATTTGTATTTATATTTATTTGTATTTATATTATAATGAGTTGTCGATGCTTTATAAGTACTCATCTGTTTTAAACTACTTTAATACTAAACATACCATAATAGGTCAAATGACCCATATTGAGCTTTTGCATTGAAAATGTACGTATCATCTTATCTTATCTTATCATTGCTTTGGCACATTTGACTTCATGACTTTTTCTTACTAATTAATCTACAGCTATTAAACTACTTTTTTGTTTTGTTTTGTTTATTTAGGGTAACACTTATCGTATACCGTTATCTACCCGCTATGGTAGAAATAGGTACCAGTAAATAGGTAGTCGTCGTGGCCTAACGGATAAGACGTCCGGTGCATTCGTGTTGAAGCGATGCACCGGTGTTCGAATCCCGCAGGCAGGTACCAATTTTTCTAAAGAAATACGTACTCGACAAATGTTCACGATTGACTTCCACGGTGAAGGAATAACATCGTGTAATAAAAATCAAACCCGCAAAATTATAATTTGCGTAATTACTGGTGGTAGGACGTTTGTGAGTCCGCGCGGGTAAGTACCACCACCCTGCCTATTTCTGCCGTGAAGCAGTAATGCGTTTCGGTTTGAAGGGTGGGGCAGCCGTTGTAACTATACTTGAGACCTTAGAACTTGTATCTCAAGGTGGGTGGCGCATTTACGTTGTGGATGTCTATGGGCTAAAACGTGGCGTAAAAACGAGATTTTTTTTTTATTACCCTTGTAGGCAGACGAGCATATGGCCCACCTGATGGTGAGTGGTTACCGTCGCCCATGGACTTCAGCTATGCCAAGGGCAGAGGCAAGCCGCTGCTAACCGTGGGATCATCTCAAACAATTCCTCACACCCCTCCCCCAATTGTGTGAAGTGATGGTGGCATACGCGTACGGTTTTATGAGCCGAACAACTGATAATTTTATCTTCGACGATAGATTACTCTAGATACCGATAAAATGTTTCTCAAAAACAAAACAAACAAAGAATTCGATTTCAAAAGGATTGATTTCAACGTTCGATTCGGTCCAATGTCGAGTCTTAAAAGCCCACGGCGAACCGGGCACCCTCACGTACTAATTTCAAAGTAGGCTCGAATTGAACGAACTAATAGAAACGATTCCACGACTCTGTTGAAAGGAATGGTATTTCATTTTAACTCATTTATAGGTTCCGATTGGAATATTATAGAGCGCTCTGGAAAATTACTTTGAGAAAATTCTACGATTGAACATTTTTTCGTTAATGTATTGCCGTGGTGGATGAACCAGAATTCATTGTACACAATTAGCGGTTATTGTCGCTTATGTTCCCATACATCAGTAATTTCAGAGGCTAAAACAAGCTATTGTCTCATCATAGGAATCGTTTTTAAGCTTCGGTCTGGGAAGCTGTGTCATCCAGCGCAATGGTTCTAAGTAGGTATAAGCTCTGTTTTTTTTTCCGTTATGTGATTCCTTCGTCTGGGAAGTCATACGTGAACATGAGCTATTTTTTTTTATTGCCCTTGTAGGCAGACGAGCATACAGCCCACCTGATGGTGAGTGATTACCGTCGCCCATGTACTTCAGCAATGCCAGGGGCAAGGCCAAACCGCTCCCTACCGCTTAATACTCTCCTCAAGCCTCGTTGGAAGAAGGACTTATTTTATACGTGCCCTACATTTCATAGAAGCAGCTTGTTAGTTAGACATTATATATCTACATATTATTTACCTACAAACTCACTCTATCATTTTGTCCTCTAAATACGGCAGCAGAACTTTCATCGCGACTATTGCCGGGGACACATTTATTAATTTTATGTCTCATAATTTTCCTCGTTTAAATTCTATTACTTAAAAGGCTTCCAGGGGTCTCGCGTAATTATTTTGTTGGTTACAATTCTTCTCAAAGTACCCTACTTTTCATTTTAAAGCCGTTTTATTTGTGATCTCCCGAAATTTTCGGGGGATTTGTTTTTGAAGTAAATTTGTGGTGTTGATTGCGTTGAGTTTCTCGCGCTGATTTTACTCAAAACAATCTCGGAGATTACGACGTGACTGTTTTCCGAATCCACCATCAATCTGAGCTCTGAAATTTAATTTAATAAACAGGCGGATTTTTAGACGCTATCGGAACTGATGCCGTTAAGGGAGTTCATATAAAGTCCCTTCTTTATTTCGCCGTACAGTCGTGTTTTATGTAATTAACACCACAGTTGAAACAATATAAATTTTATTGTTGCAGCGACATAAACAATTCTAAGTAATTATATTACATTAGTTATTAAACACATTATAAATTATTTTTACGTTTTAAATTTTCGGCGGTAAAAAGGTCCCGTGTCACAGACTATATTCTTTTTCCCACATCTCGTGCGTTCCGGCTTACGCATCATAAAAATGTGCGTTCATAAACGCCACACCGTGATTATTGAAAGAAGAGATTTTGGTTTATATCTGACCAGAACAATTTTAAGAAGAATATACTGTAAGCCGTCTGAATAATTCAATATTCTGCTTGCAAGTGTGTGCCAGAAATGTCCTTTCTATATTTGTCGCGATTTATCTACAGCATTCCAGTTAACATCCAGATTTTAAATAAATAAAAAACATAGTGTTGATGTAGATGCTGTATGTGAATTTTTTTTTAAATTTAATTGCTTTTCTTTACTTCGATCATATGTCTATCTTCTGTTACGAATGCAGATACAACGTTACCTTAGTAAACATTCACCGTTATCAAACATTTATTTGTTTTATTCTGAACTCTATAACACTTTTTTGTCAACAATCATCAAAATCCCCAGTCAAACAAACTTATTTTTAGAATTATTGTATACCTTTGTCTGAAAGGGAACTAAGAACAGTTATGATTTCCAAGTGAGTGGTAATTTGTTCATGCCCGCGAAAATTGTCAGAGTCGCTGAAATGTGTGGCATTGTGAACATGTGACATCTCTAGGATATGTTGACAAAGAAAAAGCATATACATACTGCAGTTAGTTTTGTATATATTCATATAATTCGCTTTCCCTCTAAAGCTTATAAATATTTTCTGTATACAAGCGAATGAGTTTTGCGAATTTTCTGTGACAATATTATTATAAGTCGTTGCACTTGCATCGATGGATTTTCCGTTACACTTGAAAATATTCAATATATACTTGTGGAATAATTATTGGGGGCTCGCAAGGGTAAGCTTAAAGTCATCGCGGGTTATAGGATAAGACACTCGGTGTGTACGACATAGGCAAGGTCATAATGCCAGTGTTCAAATTCCTCAAGCAAACTATTTCTCTAAGAAATCAAATAAAATAGATGAGCCCTAAACTCGTTCATACAATGTTATAGAAAAATAATCAGCCATAGTTGGATTTACTCTAAAAACACTAACGATAGTAATAGTGAAAATGTGGGATAATCCATGAAGCATTAAATTAGTGGAGGTACTCTGTAGAAGTCAACGCTCGCCAAACTTAGGTAAGTACTTTGAAGAGAGCTAGAGCATAAATAAAATTAAAAACATTTTGAAATTGTGTGGCTGAATTTTATTAGTGATTGTACCGCTACCCGTCCAGCAGTTATCTTGTTATTTCTGTGCAATGTTGCAATGAAATGTGTCTAACGAGTTAGTTCCCTCTCTAGCTTTCAATTTATCGAATATATTCATGTAAATTTTGTGCCTACTCCCGTTGTACATAATGTACTAAGAATTGTTACTTTTAATGCTTTTAGAGTTGTAAAATTATTCATAGTATTTTTGTGTTATTCATTTAAGGTTTTTCAATGCTTATTTTTGTGCAATCTGTTTGGAATAATTGAATTCGTAGTAGCCTAAAGGACATAACGCCCGGTATAGTCGTATCCAGCAGTGTGACTATTGCAATGTTCAAATAATAAAATAAAAAAGAGATGTGTGGTTTTTTTTATTTATTTTTTAATGATTGAGAGATTACTGGTGGCCCGGAGGCCTTTCCAGCTTCACCAGGACAGGTGGGCGAGCAAAGGCTCAGCCAGGAGGGGTGGGATTTGCTAACAACTGCCCGAGCGCCTCCGAAGGAGACCTAACAACTCAAGAGCAGTTGCTTCGCGAATGAATCTACTACCGGATCGGAATCGCGACCCACTGAGAAGATCCGGCGAGAAACTCAGCGGGCTGATGCATGGGTTAGGCTGCACGTCGAGCTCTTTGTCGAATTCGACGAGTACGGTTACCGGGGTTCCTCAGCCTGCTCCTAGTGTTAGAGCTGAAGGTATCTAATGCAAGAGTTATTGGATCTGATGGATCCGTAAGGACGTGTCTAGGGCGACGACGGTGACTTGCTCCTGCGTGATCAGGATTCGGGGAGTAGTCATCGGCGGCAACGATAAGGCGATTATCATGACGCATAGCCTTATAGATGTGTGGTGTCGTGGGACACCGGATAGGAACGAAGTTCCTTATTATAAAAATATTAATTTTAAGTTCTATTCGAGGTATAAAGAAAATAAAACGGGAGGTTTCGTAACAACCCACGGTCATTCGGTAACGTGCGAACTTATTCTGGTACACTTCATTCACGGTTGTTTGCATAAGAGTTAGTGTATTGCGCAAACGAACGCTCTGAGATCGTGGTCAATGAATGATAAAAAGTTATTTTTTGTACGTTATTACAAAGCTAAGTCGTACACTGTGTGCATTACTAACTTGTACGTTATTACAAAGTTAAGTCGTACACTGTGTGCATTACTAATAAAAGTCTTACGTTACGGACGTTTTTCCCGGTTAGGGTACCCCTCCGCATCGTCTCATAAGGAACTT